>NC_054575.1:2245048-2260048 GCF_017654505.1 Polyodon spathula
AGCAGTGCCATTTAAAAGTGATAAACACATAATCAGATTAATTACAATCTGTATGCTTGTTCATTTCGTTTTTGAATGGCGCTAGCGCAGCTCAGTGTGCTGGCAATTCTCTTGCCAGGCACATCGCGGCTGTTTATACAGCATTGATATGTAACTACAGCAAATGGTTCTCCAGCTTACTTTCACCTCTGACAGCGGGAGAGAGCGGGAGAGAGGAGGAGAGGGAAGGGAGGTGGAGAGGAGAGGGGGAGAGAGCAGGAGAGAGAGAGGGAGAGAGAGGAAAAGGGAGAGAGAGAGGCGAGGAGAGAGGGAGAGGCGAGGAGAGAGGAGAGAGGAGAGAGGGAGGGAGGAGAGGAGAGGAGAGGGGAGAGGAGAGAGCGAGGAGAGGGAAGAGAGGAGAGGTGGAGAGGGAGAGAGGGAGGGGGGAGAGAGGGGAGAGGAGAGGGGAGAGAGGGGGAGAGGAGAGAGAGAGAGAGAGGAGAGAGAGAGAGAGAGGAGTGAGGAACCTCTGACAGAGGGGGAGAGGAGAAGCGGAGCGGGGAGAGGGAGAGAGAGAGGTAAGATGGCTGGAGAGGGGGGGGGGGGGGGGGAGGAGAGAGAGAGGAGGCCGAGAGAGAGAGGAGAGAGGGGAGAGAGAGAGAGACGAGCGGAGAGCGAGAGGAGGGGAGATAGAGAGCAGCGAGAGAGGAGGGAGATAGAGAGAAGGGAGAATGTGAAGAGGGAGAGAGGAGATCTAGGGAGGAGAGAGAGAGAGCAGGGAGAGAGAGGGCGTAGAGGGAGAGGGAGAGGAGGAGGAGACGGAGAGGAGAGGAGGCGAGTGAGAGGAGGAGGAGAGGGGGAGCAGGGGGAGAGAGGGAGAGAGAGAGAGGGAGAGAGAGGGAGAGAGATGAGGAGAGAGGGGGAGAGGGGGAAGGGAGATGGAGAGAGGAGAGGGGGAGAGAGGGGAGAGAGAGAGATGAGATGGGAGGTCAGGAGAGAGGAGAGGGGAGAGGGGGAGAGAGCAGGAGAGAGGAGAGAGAGGGAGAGAGTTGCCGGGGACGGAGAGGGGAGAGGGAGAGAGAGGAGAGTAGGAGGTAAGAGGAGAGGGGGAGAGTGGAGAGAGGGGAAGGGAGTTGGGAGGAGTAGAGGGGGATGAGCGGGAGCGAGCGGGAGAGAGGGGGAAGGGAGAGATGGAGAGGGAGAGGGGGAGAGGGGAGAGCGGGAGAGAGGGGGATGGAGATGGAGAGAGAGAGGAGGATGGGTAGAGGGGTAGGAGAGGATGAGAGGGTTGGCAGGAGAAAGAGAGGGTAGAGGGAGAGAGAGGGGTAGGAGAGAGATGTATCGAGGGTTGGCAGGAGAAAGAGAGGGAGAGGAGGAGAGAGGGGGAGAGAGAAGGAGAGAGGGGAATAGAGAAGGAGGTGACTCAGTTAAAGACACCATAACCTGTAAAGTTCACAGCTTTGCCAGAATTGGCTTTACTGACGTTATTGAGTTTGCACACCTCTGTGAAGTCTTGCTACATTCAAAGCTTTCCAGCAATTGAGGCTTAAACAATATCCAAAAACATTTCTGAAGAAAAGCAGTGGTTTTGTTATCTGAGGCAAGAACTACTCTTAATGCGATCAGATTACAAGATTACAAGATTTCCCATCACGGATGAGGAGAGGAGAATTCTTCAAAGAGACCGATAACATCTTTAAATTAAAACACTGCCCCTCTCTTTCTCTCATTCCTCTCTCCTTAATATTGAATGTTAATGACATCCCATTTATTGCTTGCTCTCGCTCGTCCTCACCTCCCATCTCCCTAACCCACTCCCCTGAACTCCCCTCTCCTTCTCCTTCTCCCCTTCCCTCTCCCATCTCCTCTGCCTCTACCTGTCCTATCCCCTTTCCCTCTCTCCATCTCTCCCTCTCCTCTCCCTCTCCCCTTTCCCGTCTCCCCTCTCCTCTCCCATCTCCTCTCCTCTCCTCTCCTCACTCCCTGTCCTCTCCCCTCTCCTCTCTCCCTCTCTCCCTCTCCTCTCCCTCTCCCCTCTCCACCCTTCTTCTCCTCTCTCCCTCTCCACTCCCCTCTCCTCTCGCCCTCTCTCTCCCTCTCCTCTTCCCTCTCCCCGCCGTAAATGTTTCCCTCTCTCCCTCTCCTCTCCCTCTCCCCTTCCCTGTCTCCCCTCTCCTCTCCCATCTCCTCTCCTCTCCTCTCCCTCTTCCTTGTCATCGTGTACTCTCTCTCTCTCTCTCCTCTCTCCCTCTCCTCTCCCCTCTCCTCCCCTCTTCTCCTCTCTCCACTCCCCTCTCCCTCCTCCTTGATTGATTCTCTCTCATTCTTGAGTAAGTGTTTTTCTCTTCTTCATTATTTCCTAACCCTGAGGTAGAATCTCTAATGACTTTCCCTGATTTAAATTCGCAGCCTATAGATCCTGTTATTGAGGGAACGCTGGGTATAAGTTTCACAGAGTGTTAAATCTGCACAAATAATTTAGAGAAATGCAAAGCGAAGCTTCTTCAAAATCCATTCCCTTACCTCCCCACATTACCACTGCACCCTATTCTCTCTCCTTTCCGTTGATTTTGCTGTATTCTATAACCGCTATTATCTGTAATGTGATAGCTTGTTAAAATTGTAACTCTCCCTGGTTAAAGGTGTCTGCTAAGAAATATAATAATAATAATAATAATATAATAATACATAATAAATAATAATAATAATTTTGACAAAAAAAGATTACTTCTCAAACTGAACATCACTGGCCCCTCCCTTTAAAGGAGCGCTGACCATCTTTAAAATCCATTCTCTCACCTCTTATTAATTTGCAAATTTATTATTACTCTGCCTCATGTGTAAGAGAGGCTAGATGCGCCAAAGTGCCCTTATAGAAGATGCAACAGCGCCATCTAGTGGTCGGCCACTGTGGATAGGGTGTGTTTTGCCTGCAATACACTAGCTGTGCACTAGGTGGCGATGGGGACGTATAAGAGTGTCGCCCTGCATGCTGACGAGCACAGGGGAGCTGTGTAACACTGATCTGCTTCCCCAGCGGACTGTCAGAGAAGCGGAACAAAACCAGCTTTACGTTCAACCCTGAGTTTGCGACTGAGTAGAGTTCCTCCTCCCTCAAAATGAAAATGAGTCTCAAACGGCAATTAATAGGCAGCTAATTAAAGACTAACGAGTTTCTTCGTAATTAAAAAACGCTCGACATTTCTACTTCCGACTCGGGCTAATTAGCGTCGTAATTACTGTGCCATCATCTCTGGAGCTCGAGTTGATTATTTATTTATTTCATTTCATTTCTGATCAAACATATTTCGGGGTCTGGGTTTGTTTACTGCAGTCGCCCAGAGTTTAGTTTCATTGACGCTGCAGACAGACAGACATACAGACAGACAAACAGATAGTGAGCACACTGTGGTCCCATTCTACCAGCCTCACCCCATTGCAGCTGCCCTATACTTGTGCTACCATTGCAGTGTAATACAGAGCCATTGCAGTGCCGCTGTCTGCCTGCATTGCCATTGAAGATCATTGAGGGTATAGTGAGCACACTGTGGTCCCATTCTACCAGCCTCACCCCATTGCAGCTGCCCTATACTTGTGCTACCATTGTAGTGTAATACAGACCCATTGCAGTGCCACTGTCTGTCTGCATTGCCATTGAAGATCATTGAGGGTATAGTCAGCACACTGTGGTCCCATTCTACCAGCCTCGCCCCATTGCAGCTGCCCTATACTTGTGCTACCATTGCAGTGTAATACAGAGCCATTGCAGTGCCGCTGTCTGTCTGTCTCTCATTGAAGATCATTGAGGGTATAGTGAGCACACTGTGGTCCCATTCTACCAGCCTCGCCCCATTGCAGCTGCCCTATACTTGTGCTACCATTGCAGTGTAATACAGACCCATTGCAGTGCCGCTGTCTGTCTGCATTGCCGTTGAAGATCATTGAGGGTATAGTCAGCACACTGTGGTCCCATTCTACCAGCCTCGCCCCATTGCAGCTGCCCTATACTTGTGCTACCATTGCAGTGTAATACAGAGCCATTGCAGTGCCGCTGTCTGTCTGCATTGCCATTGAAGATCATTGAGGGTATAGTCAGCACACTGTGGTCCCATTCTACCAGCCTCACCCCATTGCAGCTGCCCTATACTTGTGCTACCATTGTAGTGTAATACAGAGCCATTGCAGTGCCGCTGTCTGTCTGCATTGCCATTGAAGATCATTGAGGGTATAGTGAGCACACTGTGGTCCCATTCTACCAGCCTCACCCCATTGCAGCTGCCCTATACTTGTGCTACCATTGCAGTGTAATACAGAGCCATTGCAGTGCCACTGTCTGTCTGCATTGCCATTGAAGATCATTGAGGGTATAGTCAGCACACTGTGGTCCCATTCTACCAGCCTCACCCCATTGCAGCTGCCCTATACTTGTGCTACCATTGCAGTGTAATACAGAGCCATTGCAGTGCCGCTGTCTGTCTGCATTGCCATTGAAGATCATTGAGGGTATAGTCAGCACACTGTGGTCCCATTCTACCAGCCTCACCCCATTGCAGCTGCCCTATACTTGTGCTACCATTGTAGTGTAATACAGAGCCATTGCAGTGCCGCTGTCTGTCTGCATTGCCATTGAAGATCATTGAGGGTATAGTCAGCACACTGTGGTCCCATTCTACCAGCCTCACCCCATTGCAGCTGCCCTATACTTGTGCTACCATTGCAGTGTAATACAGAGCCATTGCAGTGCCACTGTCTGCCTGCATTGCCATTGAAGATCATTGAGGGTATAGTCAGCACACTGTGGTCCCATTCTACCAGCCTCACCCCATTGCAGCTGCCCTATACTTGTGCTACCATTGTAGTGTAATACAGAGCCATTGCAGTGCCACTGTCTGCCTGCATTGCCATTGAAGATCATTGAGGGTATAGTGAGCACACTGTGGTCCCATTCTACCAGCCTCACCCCATTGCAGCTGCCCTATACTTGTGCTACCATTGCAGTGTAATACAGAGCCATTGCAGTGCCGCTGTCTGTCTGCATTGCCATTGAAGATCATTGAGGGTATAGTCAGCACACTGTGGTCCCATTCTACCAGCCTCACCCCATTGCAGCTGCCCTATACTTGTGCTACCATTGCAGTGTAATACAGAGCCATTGCAGTGCCACTGTCTGTCTGCATTGCCATTGGAGATCATTGAGGGTATAGTCAGCACACTGTGGTCCCATTCTACCAGCTTCACCCCATTGCAGCTGCCCTATACTTGTGCTACCATTGCCCCTCAGTGTAAGTAAGGTGGACAGCTGCTTTCTTCCAAATAGATTTTGCCGTTACTCACAATCACAATCGCAAACACAGAGCACTGGTCTAGCTGCAGGGCAGCAAGGGCTGCTGGGTAGCGAGGCTGCAAGCAGGACGCCAGGGCGGTTGAACGTTCAGTGATTTCACGCTTAATTGAGGCAAAGCCAGAGACAGACCTTGTGTCTATGCACAAACGTTTTGCAATTTTAGGGGTGTGTAAAAAAAGAGGTCTGGTAAAAAAAGAGGTCTGGTAAAACATAGGGAAGCATTGTAAAGCACAGAGAGGTCTGGTAAAACATAGGGAAGCATTGTAAAGCACAGAGAGGTCTGGTAAAGCATAGGGAAGCATTGTAAAGCACAAAGAGGTCTGGTAAAGCATAGAGAAGCATTGTAAAGCACAGAGAGGTCTGGTAAAGCACAGAGAAGCATTGTAAAGCACAGAGAGGTCTGGTAAAGCATAGAGAAGCATTGTAAAGCACAGAGAGGTCTGGTAAAGCATAGGGAAGCACTGTAAAGCACAGAGAGGTCTGGTAAAGCATAGGGAAGCATTGTAAAGCACAGAGAGGTCTGGTAAAGCATAGGGAAGCATTGTAAAGCACAGAGAGGTCTGGTAAAGCACAGGGAAGCATTGTAAAGCACAGAGAGGTCTGGTAAAGCATAAGGAAGCATTGTAAAGCACAAAGAGGTCTGGTAAAGCACAGGGAAGCATTGTAAAGCACAGAGGGGTCTGGTAAAGCACAGGGAAGCATTGCAAAGCATAGAGACATCTGGTGAAGCACAGTACAAAACAAACCATAATGAAATAAGATAAGTGTTATTTGGGTCAGTCTGTCTGTTTATGTGTAATTCTACCCATAGTGTCTGTCTGTCTGTACTGGAATTACATTGTAACTGCAGTTTAATATCACTGGACTGGACTGGAATTACATTGTAACTGCAGTTTAATATCACTGGACTGGGCTGGAATTACATTGTAACTGCAGTTTAATATCACTAGACTGGGCTGGAATTACATTGTAACTGCAGTTTAATATCACTAGACTAGACTGGACTGGAATTACATTGTAACTGCAGTTTAATATCACTAGACTGGACTGGAATTACATTGTAACTGCAGTTTAATATCACTAGACTAGACTGGACTGGAATTACATTGTAACTGCAGTTTAATATCACTGGACTGGACTGGAATTACATTGTAACTGCAGTTTAATATCACTAGACTGGACTGGAATTACATTGTAACTGCAGTTTAATATCACTAGACTGGACTGGAATTACATTGTAACTGCAGTTTAATATCACTAGACTGGACTGGAATTACATTGTAACTGCAGTTTAATATCACTAGACTGGACTGGAAATTACATTGTAACTGCAGTTTAATATCACTAGACTGGACTGGAATTACATTGTAACTGCAGTTTAATATCACTAGACTGGACTGGAATTACATTGTAACTGCAGTTTAATATCACTAGACTGGACTGGAATTACATTGTAACTGCAGTTTAATATCACTAGACTGGACTGGAATTACATTGTAACTGCAGTTTAATATCACTAGACTGGACTGGAATTACATTGTAACTGCAGTTTAATATCACTAGACTGGACTGGAATTACATTGTAACTGCAGTTTAATATCACTAGACTGGACTGGAATTACATTGTAACTGCAGTTTAATATCACTAGACTGGACTGGAATTACATTGTAACTGCAGTTTAATATCACTAGACTGGACTGGAATTACATTGTAACTGCAGTTTAATATCACTGCAGACTGACTGGACTGGAATTACATTGTAACTGCAGTTTAATATCACTGGACTGGACTGGAATTACATTGTAACTGCAGTTTAATATCACTAGACTGGACTGGAATTACATTGTAACTGCAGTTTAATATCACTAGACTGGACTGGAATTACATTGTAACTGCAGTTTAATATCACTAGACTGGACTGGAAATTACATTGTAACTGCAGTTTAATATCACTAGACTGGACTGGAATTACATTGTAACTGCAGTTTAATATCACTGGACTGGACTGGAATTACATTGTAACTGCAGTTTAATATCACTAGACTGGACTGGAATTACATTGTAACTGCAGTTTAATATCACTAGACTGGACTGGAATTACATTGTAACTGCAGTTTAATATCACTAGACTGGACTGGAATTACATTGTAACTGCAGTTTAATATCACTAGACTGGACTGGAATTACATTGTAACTGCAGTTTAATATCACTAGACTGGACTGGAATTACATTGTAACTGCAGTTTAATATCACTAGACTGGACTGGAATTACATTGTAACTGCAGTTTAATATCACTAGACTGGACTGGAATTACATTGTAACTGCAGTTTAATATCACTAGACTGGACTGGAATTACATTGTAACTGCAGTTTAATATCACTGGACTGGACTGGAATTACATTGTAACTGCAGTTTAATATCACTAGACTGGACTGGAATTACATTGTAACTGCAGTTTAATATCACTGGACTGGACTGGAATTACATTGTAACTGCAGTTTAATATCACTAGACTGGACTGGAATTACATTGTAACTGCAGTTTAATATCACTGGACTGGACTGGAATTACATTGTAACTGCAGTTTAATATCACTGGACTGGAAATTACATTGTAACTGCAGTTTAATATCACTAGACTGGACTGGAATTACATTGTAACTGCAGTTTAATATCACTAGACTGGACTGGAATTACATTGTAACTGCAGTTTAATATCACTAGACTGGACTGGAATTACATTGTAACTGCAGTTTAATATCACTAGACTGGACTGGAATTACATTGTAACTGCAGTTTAATATCACTAGACTGGACTGGAATTACATTGTAACTGCAGTTTAATATCACTAGACTGGACTGGAATTACATTGTAACTGCAGTTTAATTAATGGACTGGAATTACATTGTAACTGCAGTTTAATATCACTGACTGGACTGGAATTACATTGTAACTGCAGTTTAATATCACTAGACTGGACTGGAATTACATTGTAACTGCAGTTTAATATCACTAGACTGGACTGGAATTACATTGTAACTGCAGTTTAATATCACTGGACTGGACTGGAATTACATTGTAACTGCAGTTTAATATCACTAGACTGGACTGGAATTACATTGTAACTGCAGTTTAATATCACTAGACTGGACTGGAATTACATTGTAACTGCAGTTTAATATCACTAGACTGGGCTGGAATTACATTGTAACTGCAGTTTAATATCACTAGACTGGACTGGAATTACATTGTAACTGCAGTTTAATATCACTGGACTGGGCTGGAATTACATTGTAACTGCAGTTTAATATCACTAGACTGGACTGGAATTACATTGTAACTGCAGTTTAATATCACTAGACTGGACTGGAATTACATTGTAACTGCAGTTTAATATCACTAGACTGGACTGGAATTACATTGTAACTGCAGTTTAATATCACTAGACTGGACTGGAATTACATTGTAACTGCAGTTTAATATCACTAGACTGGACTGGAATTACATTGTAACTGCAGTTTAATATCACTAGACTGGACTGGAATTACATTGTAACTGCAGTTTAATATCACTGGACTGGACTGGAATTACATTGTAACTGCAGTTTAATATCACTGGACTGGACTGGAATTACATTGTAACTGCAGTTTAATATCACTGGACTGGACTGGAATTACATTGTAACTGCAGTTTAATATCACTAGACTGGACTGGAATTACATTGTAACTGCAGTTTAATATCACTAGACTGGACTGGAATTACATTGTAACTGCAGTTTAATATCACTAGACTGGACTGGACTGGATTACATTGTAACTGGAATTACATTGTAACTGCAGTTTAATATCACTAGACTGGACTGGAATTACATTGTAACTGCAGTTTAATATCACTAGACTGGACTGGAATTACATTGTAACTGCAGTTTAATATCACTGGACTGGGCTGGAATTACATTGTAACTGCAGTTTAATATCACTAGACTGGACTGGAATTACATTGTAACTGCAGTTTAATATCACTAGACTGGACTGGAATTACATTGTAACTGCAGTTTAATATCACTAGACTGGACTGGAATTACATTGTAACTGCAGTTTAATATCACTAGACTGGACTGGAATTACATTGTAACTGCAGTTTAATATCACTGGACTGGGCTGGAATTACATTGTAACTGCAGTTTAATATCACTGGACTGGGCTGGAATTACATTGTAACTGCAGTTTAATATCACTGGACTGGACTGGAATTACATTGTAACTGCAGTTTAATATCACTAGACTGGACTGGAATTACATTGTAACTGCAGTTTAATATCACTAGACTGGACTGGAATTACATTGTAACTGCAGTTTAATATCACTAGACTGGACTGGAATTACATTGTAACTGCAGTTTAATATCACTAGACTGGACTGGAATTACATTGTAACTGCAGTTTAATATCACTAGACTGGACTGGAATTACATTGTAACTGCAGTTTAATATCACTAGGACTGGACTGGCCATTAACTGCATTGTAACTGCAGTTTAATATCACTGGACTGGACTGGAATTACATTGTAACTGCAGTTTAATATCACTAGACTGGACTGGAATTACATTGTAACTGCAGTTTAATATCACTAGACTGGACTGGAATTACATTGTAACTGCAGTTTAATATCACTAGACTGGGCTGGAATTACATTGTAACTGCAACCTAATCATATCAGTAGAGAATAATATAATTACATTCCACTTTCGATTCGTCTTGAGACTCTTTCAAATTTCAATTAATCTCTCACATTAAATTCATGCATAACTTAATTGACTCAGTCTTTCGGGTCGCTTCAAAACGAAACTTCAAGGCAGATTTTCACGTTTTAAAAAAAGCAACAAAGACTCATATAAACTGAAGTAATCATATTATTCATTGTTATATAAGGGTTTTACCCGATTCGCTATATTATTAGCTAGTATTTACGACTCGTTCAAAACTTCATTAACATCTCACAAAATCGTGCTGATGCACAGATCAGTCTTTCAGTCTATTCGCCAGGTGTTTTAGCCCGACTCGGTCTATTCCCAGTTGAACGAGTTTCTTACCGCTACCCAAGCAAGGTGCACAGACCCGTTTTCATCCGCTTGGATGCCCGCATCCGGACAGGGCACCGCCGTGTGGTTCAAGGCAGCGTGCCAGCGCCGCACAGTCAGCAGAGAGACTACAATCCGATAACCTAGCGCCCCTCTCCTCAGCTGTGTTTAAAACCTCGATCTGCCAGCGCTCTCTCTCTCTAATAATCTACGAGCACTCTCTCTCTCTCTCTCTCTCTCTCTCTCTCTCTCCTCTCTCTCTCTCTCTCTCTCTCTCTCTCTCTCTCTCTCTCTCTCTCTCTCTCTCTCTCTCTCTCTCTCTCTCCTCTCTCTCTCCTCTGTCTCTCTCTCTCTCTCTCTCTTCTCTCTCTCTGTCTCTCTATCTGTCTGTCTGTCTGTCTGTCTATATGTCTGTCTGTCTGTCTATCTGTATAGATAGATAGATGTCTATCTGTCTTTCTGTCTGTCTGTGGACTGTCTAGATAGTCTAGACAGATCTCCAGACATCTATCAGACAGATCTGTCGTCTATTGTCTTTCTGTAGACAGAATCTCTCTACAGTCTGACAAATAGATAGACAGTGTTTATCTAAAAGTTCTAAGATATCTCTGTAGACATTCTGTCTTTCTGTCTGTCTGTCTGTCTATCTATCTATGTCTGTTTATCTGTCGGTCTGTCTCTCTGTTTATCTATCTGTCTCTCTGTCTGTCTGTCTGTCTGTCTATCTCTCTATCTGTCTGTCTATCTATATTTTAAAAATAAATCTTACAAAAGACCCCAGCTACCGCTGCTTAGATCGCTGTCTTTTTATACAGACACAGTTAACTGACAAGCAGAATTAAACAGCGTGGCTCATTTGCATGTGACGTCATTGCCCTCTGAGTAAACGCGAGGCGACACGACGCTGGGAAGAGGCTGCGCCTGTGGCTTTAACCTCGTGAGCTGTTTAACCAAAATAAAACAAAGAAAAGAAAGAAAGAAATGAATAAAATTAAATTAACAACGAATCGGGGATTGCAGTGAAAGCATAGCAAAGTGTAATAAAGCATAGGGAAGCATTGCAGAGCACAGAGAGGTCTGGTAAAGCATAGGGAAGCATTGTAAAGCACAGAGAGGTCTGGTAAAGCATAGGGAAGCATTGTAAAGCACAGAGAGGTCTGGTAAAGCATAGGGAAGCATTGTAAAGCACAGAGAGGTCTGGTAAAGCATAGGGAAGCATTGTAAAGCACAGAGAGGTCTGGTAAAGCATAGGGAAGCATTGTAAAGCACAGAGAGGTCTGGTAAAGCATAGGGAAGCATTGTAAAGCACAGAGAGGTCTGGTAAAGCATAGGGAAGCATTGTAAAGCACAGAGAGGTCTGGTAAAGCACAGGGAAGCATTGTAAAGCACAGAGAGGTCTGGTAAAGCATAGGGAAGCATTGTAAAGCACAGAGAGGTCTGGTAAAGCATAGGGAAGCATTGTAAAGCACAGAGAGGTCTGGTAAAGCATAGGGAAGCATTGTAAAGCACAGAGAGGTCTGGTAAAGCATAGGGAAGCATTGTAAAGCACAGAGAGGTCTGGTAAAGCACAGGGAAGCATTGTAAAGCACAGAGAGGTCTGGTAAAGCACAGGGAAGCATTGTAAAGCACAGAGAGGTCTGGTAAAGCATAGGGAAGCATTGTAAAGCACAGAGAGGTCTGGTAAAGCACAGGGAAGCATTGTAAAGCACAGAGAGGTCTGGTAAAGCACAGGGAAGCATTGTAAAGCACAGAGAGAGGTCTGGTAAAGCTCAGGGAAGCAGTAAAGCACATTTAAACCCTCCTTCTCTCTCTAACCCAATTTCTCTTCCCTCTCTCTCAGACTGCGTGTGCTGAGCACTGTACCAGAAAATGCAATCATTTATTTTTATTTATAGTTCTGTGTGCTGTGTGTCATTCTCCAGCTCCTTCCCTCTAATCTATCTATCTATCTATCTATCTATCTATCTATCTATCTATCTATCTATCTATCTATCTATCTATATCTATCTATTTATCTATCTATCTGTCTATCATTGTACACTGCACTTCTTTAGATAGACTTTGTGTGTGTGTGTGTGTGTGAGAGAGAGAGAGAGAGAGAGAGAGAGAGAGAGAGAGAGAGAGAGAGAGAGAGAGAGAGAGAGAGAGACTGTGAACCCAGGACTCGCTAGCGTAGTATATCACTGAAACGGTATCAGCTTCTTCCGAGTGCAGAACTAGCAGGGGGCCGCCTGGCCATCCTGTTACAGCCTCCTTCTCTTTCCATATCTACAGAACATCTCAGGGTCTTATAATATTCATGTCTTCTGCATTTAGGAACACTTGCGTATATAATCTGTATCTGTCTCGTTTCCAGCTGCACAGCCCATTTCAACCCGTTCCTACTAGTCTCTATATAAAGAACACAGTTACTCGCCTTGGTTTCATTGTAAGCATATTTAGCTTAACTTTCAGTGGTAAACAAGCAATGCTATTTAACGTGTGTAGTTATTTCAACTCCTACCCGTTGTAAACGTTTAACTATAACCCTGGAAACGTTCCTGTTCTCTGTTCACTTCGTGACTCTGTTTTATCGTAGTGTGCAGATCTTGCCCTGTGCAGATGACATGAGATGAAAAAGCTAAAAGATTTACAACCACGACTGATAACGAGCCCGGCTCTTTTACATTGTAGTTTATTTTTGTCATACCCCCCCCCCCCCCCCCCCCCCCCCCCCCCACCACCACACACACACACACACACACACACACACACATTCCTATACTTGTGGGGTCTTCTCATTGACTCTCACTGTATTTTTTATTGACTATTTCTAACTCCACACAGGGTGAAAAGTCGACAACAAACTCAATATTTTGGCAAATTTACTTTTTTTTTTTTTTTTTTTAAAGGAATATTTAGTTCTTAAAAAAAGCTGTTTTACAAAGTGTTTTCAGGAGTTGCTGTCTTTGTGGGGACATTTGATCACATTTTATCCTCATATTGATAGTAATACCTGCCCGCACACGCACACGCACACGCACACGCACACGCACTCTGTTCATGCAGACTGGAGAGTAATACAAATTTTTTTTTTTTTTTTAAAATCTCCAGCAAAAAACAACACCAACCTAAAATGACCCTGTTAGAAATATATGATAGTACAGTTTTCTATGATAGCTTTTCACTCTTTTTTTTTTCAATACAGCGTTCCAATGTGCAATGCTGAACTGCTTACTGTGGGGTCAAAATCCCATGCAGAGTGCAAAATAAATACTACTGTGTGAAACAATGCAAAAGCAAACCGTGGCACCAAAACATCAGCTGTGTGCTCACTGGAGTTTAACCACTGAAGCATTGCTCAATAAATAATGCTGTCAAACGCAAAATAATTCAAATCAAAGCAAAGCGTCATCTGCTCATATTCAAATGATCAACACTACAATGGGCAAAATGATAGCAGCCTGCAGAATGAAACATATTCTAAATAATGTACAGTAAGCATTTGGTGATATTCCACACAATAGCATCGCATATCACACAGCGGTCCAAACCAAACCTACTGATCAAAATCCAGTATACAACGCAAAACGAGGGCAGTGGAGTCAACCATGCGGCGACAGAGACGCCGAAAGCAAATACCGTGCCCAGAACATCAGAACATTGTTTGAACAGTTTCGTTTTAATCTTTGAAACACAACAGCTGTTGGGGGAAAAAAATACAGTAATAGAGAGCTGGGAGCTCTGTGTAGCGATGAGCTGATCATCAATTAAGCTGTCTTGCATTCTCACATAGAGAAAGAGGTTTGCAATTATGACCGGCAGTTGTTACCTGGTCATCAAACAGTTAAGAGCACTCCCAGATAAGTGGTAGCATTTGACATGAGTCCTAATGATGAGCCTAATGACAGGGCAGCTTTATGATTGGAAGAGGTGATTGACAGTTGTGCATGTTGTGTGTTAGCATGGAAAAATGTGTCTAGATGATTGCATCTCACCACTGCTGGGACTGGTCAGACTGGTGCTGACACTGGTGTTACAGGTAAGATTGCTGATATTGGTGCTAAGACCGATCAGACCGCTGAGACTGTATGATGCCACGATTAAGAACGCTGATTCAGAAGGCTTTACTTTAGATTAGAGTTTGCTAATCCTCCTATGGCCTGATCTATGGAAACGCTGCAATACTTCCTCCCGGGGCATGCCTCTGTGGATACATAGAGGGGCAAGGCCATTCACCCACACTGCTACGAGCACAATCAAACACATCGAAAGGATGCCCTCAGTAGCGCATCACGATCAGTGAGCAGAGGAATCTGTTTGCTGCGGAAAACACAGAGGAAAGAACCAAACCAATACACTGATCATATATAATCATCAACACAAACATTACATAAATATACTTTAAACTGATTCTGGGGCACAGAGGTCTAGGTTGAATGAGACACGCTTTCACAGTCATGCTGGCACGAAGCTCCAGTTTATATGAGTATTACCACCGAACAAGCTGTTAAAAGATGCTGAGATCTCTCTCTCTCTCTCTCTCTCTCTCTCTCTCTCTCTCTCTCTCTCTCTCTCTCTCTCTCTCTCAGCGGGACAGGTGTTAATTCCTG
>NC_054575.1:2262548-2340048 GCF_017654505.1 Polyodon spathula
AAATGAATTATTGAAATCTAATGCTGAACGCATATATGTAAGTCTATGTAATATAGAGGGGGGGGCTGACACAAATTATATATTTACTATAGCCAGGGAGGGGGGTTGTGTAAATATATCCCCCCAAATTATTTGTACTTAATAAATTAGGGAGGGGGGCCCCCGTTCACATAATTATATCCCCCTCCGGCCCGACACAAATTTGTGGGGCTGTGTTTAATATAGAGGGAGGGGGGGCAGTGTTTAATATAGAGGGAGGAGGGATTGTGTTTAATATAGAGGGAGGAAGGGGGATTGTGTTTAATATAGAGGGAGGGGGGTTACGATCTTCCCTTAGGGATTCCCTCCCCCCCGACACAAATTGTATATAGAGGGGGGGGTCACAAATTTATATAGAGGGAGGGGGGTCCCTCCCCCCCCACATAGAGGGAGGGGGTGTGTTTAATATAGAGGGGGGAGTGTGTTTAATATAGAGGGGGGGTGTGTTTAATATAGAGGGGGGGTGTTTAATATAGAGGGAGGGGTGTGTTTAATATAGAGGGAGGGGGGGTGTTTAATATAGAGGGGGGGTGTTTAATATAGAGGGAGGAGGTGTTTAATATAGAGGGGGGGTGTTTAATATAGAGGGGGGGTGTTTAATATAGAGGGAGGGGGATTGTGTTTAATATAGAGGGGGGGTGTGTTTAATATAGAGGGGGGGTGTTTAATATAGAGGGGGGGTGTTTAATATAGAGGGAGGGGTGTTTAATATAGAGGGGGGGTGTTTAATATAGAGGGGGGGTGTTTAATATAGAGGGAGGGGGATGTGTTTAATATAGAGGGGGGATTGTGTTTAATATAGAGGGAGGGGGGGCAGTGTTATAAACCCTCATGCCAAAGGGTTGGTTGTGTTTAATATAGAGGGCCTTTAGGGGGGGCTGTTTTAATATAGAGGGGGGGTGTGTTAATATAGAGGGGGGGTGTTTAATATAGAGGGAGGGGGGGTGTTTAATATAGAGGGGGGGTGTTTAATATAGAGGGGGGGTGTGTTTAATATAGAGGGAGGGGGGGCTGTGTTTAATATAGAGGGAGGGGGGATGTGTTTAATATAGAGGGGTGGTTGTGTTTAATATAGAGGGAGGGGGGGCAGTGTTTAATATAGAGGGAGGAGGGATGTGTTTAATATAGAGGGGTGGTTGTGTTTAATATAGAGGGAGGGGGGGCTGTGTTTAATATAGAGGGAGGGGGGGCAGTGTTTAATATAGAGGGAGGGGGGATTGTGTTTAATATAGAGGGAGGGGGGGCTGTGTTTAATATAGAGGGAGGGGGGGGGATGTGTTTAATATAGAGGGAGGAGGGATTGTGTTTAATATAGAGGGAGGGGGGGCTGTGTTTAATATAGAGGGAGGAGGGATTGTGTTTAATATAGAGGGAGGAGGGATTGTGTTTAATATAGAGGGAGGAGGGATTGTGTTTAATATAGAGGGAGGGGGATGTGTTTAATATAGAGGGAGGGGGGGCAGTGTTTAATATAGAGGGAGGAGGGATGTGTTTAATATAGAGGGAGGAGGGATGTGTTTAATATAGAGGGGTGGTTGTGTTTAATATAGAGGGAGGGGGGGCAGTGTTTAATATAGAGGGAGGAGGGATGTGTTTAATATAGAGGGGGAGCAAAAAGAGACAGAAGAGGAGAGAGGAGAGGGAGGCGCAATATAAACCCTCATGCCAAATGAAATTAATCAACTTTTTTAAAGTCAACGAAACAGGCAGACGATGCCTTTACTGTTTTGGGGTGCTGGGCTTTCGATGAGGGTGTGGGGGGGTGCAAGTATGGTCAGAGGTGCCGTGATTTGACAGGAAGCCAATCTAATCCATAAGGAAGGCTATTCTGCAGGCCCTGATTATACTGCAGAACACCTTCCTCGGACTACTGAACACACAGATGCCTTCGTCATTACTGGGGTCGAAGTTGTCTCCACGCTTGTGAATTGGGGAGCCCTATTTAAGCATTACCTCTTGTGACTTAGGGCTGCTGTGTTTGAGTATCTCAGTGCTGGTGCTGGCCTGGCTGCAGGTGGTTCCGGGTTTAAATGCCTAGATCTTCTCCGGTCGCTCTCGTGGGGTGATTAGGGTATCAGTTGTGTTTCTGTAATTGATGGTTCTAATACCTTCAGTTTTTCTCCAGTTAAAATGTGTTTATTTGTTAGTTATTTATGTTATGTATCTTTATAAAGGGTTTGAATCCCCCCCCCCCCCCCCCCAGTCGTTAGATTTTTCTGTGTTGCGGGGTTTTGTTTGTAGGGTTTTAGGGTCTCTCGGTTTTGGGGTTGATGGCGTTTTTGATTAGATAAATGTCTTCAATTTGTTCGGATGGATTTAGATTCATCATCAAACCATTTTTGTGCGAGTTTTTGATTCTGGTTTATTTTCTTATTCACTATATATTCTCTCTCTCAAATTCAAATTGGCACACAATAAAAAGATTTGTGTTGCCAAAGCCCATAGACACGGCATAAACAACTAAAACATATACAGAGCAAGGAAACGCCTTCCCCTGTAACACTAACGCTAGCTTTCAATACAGAACAGGATCCCCCCTCCCTCTATACTGACAGACTGATTACACAGTAAAGTTAAATGAATTGTAAAATAGACAGGGAGAGTGAAGGACAGACCCCCCCTCCCCATATTTATCACAGCCAGATAAACACACTGTGACCTGAGCCAGGGGCAGAGGCATGGGGGGGGTAGGGGGGAGGGAATAGCTACACGACAGCAGGACTCGTGTCTAATTGTAGCTGCAAGCTGACTCAACGAACACACACACAGACAGATGCACCTCACACAAACACAGACACGCACACAGACACGCACACAGATAGACATCTCACACACACACAGACAGATCCAGAAACACACTCACACACACACCTCACAAAAACACAAATACACACACAGACACGCACACAGATAGAGACATCTCACACACACACACAGACAGATCCAGAAACACACTCACACACACACACAGATGGACAGACACACTCACACAGATACAGAGACACAGAGAGACACACACACAGATAGACAGATCTGACTCAACACACACCCCCACCCCCCCCGTCCCGTAGCTGTACCCAAGCACAGAAAGCGTTACTTTATTCAAGTTTCTAAAAATACACATTTGTTAAATCGGCTGATGGCTTGCAGCGGATCCTGTTGCCATGGATACACAGCGCCCGGTTGTCACAACAAGCTTGACAAGAGAAATGGAAGACGACCGAATTATCTAAAAGTCTCCTCCTCCTCCTCCTCTCTCTCTCCTGCTTAAACATTTCTGAGGAAACTAACATTCTATTACAGAAATCCAGAGTAAATCTTGTGCAATTATGAGGAAACTTCCTCGGGACCTTCTTCAGAATGAGAGAAAGAGACTGTCCCATCAAATCCAGTTTGTATTGCTGGCAATACACTAGCTGTGCACTAGATGGCGCTGATCTAGCCTGTGTTGCGCGTGTCTATGGCAGCGCAGCTCCTGAACTCACAGTCAAAGCAACACAGACTGAGCAAAAACAATGTAATACAGCCCAGCCCAGCACATTGCAGTTAAAGAACTACAGCTCCCAGCATCCCTCACCATTGCCGCAGGTGCAGAGGCATGCTGGGAGCTGTAGTCCTAGCCAGGGCTGGAGCGATTCGCAATGCAATAACTACAGCAGCGCAGCTAGAACTGAAGAGCAGCTCCTGGACTCAGCAGATAAGCATCATTATCATCATTTTAAAAATGTTCTCATTAAAAAAACAAATTGTATATATATATATATATATATATATATATATATATATATATATATATATATATATATACACCATATTTCAGTATTGCAATAACAAGAAGCACTCAGAATTGTTGCAAAAATCCTAAAAGGGGGCTTGCTCTAAAACCACTATCCCAGGGTAGTCAAAGCATATTTATATTAGTAACAGCCAGCACTAGGTGTGTTGCCAGCAATACAAACTCGACCCACAGTAGCAGACCACTGGATGGCGCTGCTGGCTCTTCTATAAAGACTGGCTGATCTACCCGACACATCAGGGCTGGGAATCAGACTCCTATTGCACAGCAGTGTGATCCAGTCCAGGTTTCACTAGCAGCTTGATCAGCCCCCAGTGTGTCTAGCTAACAAGCTCAGGTGTGTCTTATTATTAAACTCCTAGTGAAATTAGGGACTGGATCACACTGCTGTGCAGCGGGAGTCTGATTATTAAACTCCTAGTGAAAGCAGGAAAGCAGGACTGGATCACACTGCTGTGCAGCGGGAGTCTGATTATTAAACTCCTAGTGAAAGCAGGACTGGATCACACTGCTGTGCAGCGGGAGTCTGATTATTAAACTCCTAGTGAAAGCAGGACTGGATCACACTGCTGTGCAGCGGGAGTCTGATTATTAAACTCCTAGTGAAAGCAGGACTGGATCACACCGCTGAGGAGCAGGAGCTTGATCAAAAAAATACACAGCGTTCAAGTCAACGAAGAAGCTTGCAGACGAATGCAAGGAGACAGAGAAAATAAAGGCAGCCCTTCTGCCTTTCAGCTGTGCTGTTCCCTCTCCCTTTCTTTCTCTGTAACAGACGGCCTGCTCCATCTGCCATCTTGCTCCCCCCCCCCCTCTATCCCCCGGCTGTTCTAAACGCTCAGCATCCTCCAAGATAAATCACAAACTCATCGGCAGCTCTCCAAATCCATCCGACTTGCCCACTCGTCCAATCAAGCAGCCCCCCTGAGCTTCAATCTGCATAGTTTTATATATTATACAGCAACACTAAACACGATTCAGACAGCCCCCCTGAGCTTCAATCTGCATAGTTTTATATATTATACAGCAACACCAAACACGATTCAGACAGCCCCCCTGAGCTTCAATCTGCATAGTTTTATATATTATACAGCAACACCAAACACGATTCAGACAGCCCCCCTGAGCTTCAATCTGCATAGTTTTATATATTATACAGCAACACCAAACACGATTCAGACAGCCCCCCTGAGCTTCAATCTGCATAGTTTTATATATTATACAGCAACACCAAACACGATTCAGACAGCCCCCCTGAGCTTCAATCTGCATAGTTTTATATATTATACAGCAACACTAAACACGATTCAGACAGCCCCCCTGAGTTTCAATCTGCATAGTTTTATATATTATACAGCAACACTAAACATGATTCAGAGAATCCTCCTGAGTTTCAATCTGCATAGTTTTAAATATTAGTGAAAAAAAAAAAAAAAAACACAAGACTCAAAGAATTAAAGTCCAAAACTTTATTGGTATTAGACTATTCCCCTTTTTCTGAGGGGTTCACAAAACTTGGACAGAAAATGAAAAAGGATCAAAGTAACCAAACAGCGTGTAAGGGACAGCCTGCCCATCTTCAAAACAAAACTCTTACTCACTTTAGCACCATCGCCAAGAGGCGAGATTAAGTGCTGGTTTAGCTCTCCTTTAAAAAAAAAAATCACTGAAGAAAGCTATTTAAGTAACAGATCTGAAAATGCTCTACTGCTGAGACAGTGAGAGAGACACAGAGAAAGTGAGAGAAGACACAAGAGAGAGAGAGTGTAGTGTTTGTACATCCTTAGGAAACAGTTCAATTGAACAGCTGCAAGGGAGAAACAGACATCTTTCAAAAAACATATTTATTTCACCAGGATCAAGCCGTCGAGGTAGGCAGAGTCAGACTGCGCGACTATGAGGGAGGCAGCTGAAGAGGAAGTCTTAAAGGGGGGAGCGGGAATAGGACCAGAGGGGGCCAGCTCTTTGCTCGATGATCAGGGGAGAAGTGCAAAAAAGGCCCTCAGGCGAACAAAAAAAGGGGATGTTTTGAAACCACAGACAGCAAGCGCCGAGACAGGACTGCAGGGTCTCCACGCTGCGGTGGATTGTGGGATAGTGGAGGCGTGGAAAAATCAGCTTTTACCCAATGGGATTGTGGGATAGTGGACATAAACACAGCAAGTCTTATGCCTGTATCTCTCCTGCTGTGTGTGTTGTGTTGGCTCCTCTATTTCTCCTCCTGTCAGTACTGTGTGTGTGTGTGTTGTATTATCTCTCTCTCTCCTCCTGCGTTTGTTGTGTTGGCTCCTCTATTTCTCCTCCTGCCTGTACTGCTCGTGCAGTTTCAGCACGTCGTCCTGGGACACTCTCACCCAGCCCTCCTCCCTCACATGGTACAGGTTCACCTGACCCCCGGAGTAGGCATCCCGGTAAGTGGCCTGGTAAATGGCACGCCTGGCGAGGTCGCAGGCCTCCTCCACGCTCAAATCCTCCCTGCGGCCGCTGTCCAGCACCCCGTATGCATACATCGAACCCGAGCCCACAGAGAAGCAGTCTCCACACACGCGGTTCCCCTCCGAATCCACATAGTACAGACCTGGGGGCACAAGCAGGCAGTCAGCGTCAGAGAAGAAACTGTGCCATTGGGGCTCAAACACAGAGCCAGTACCCCATTCCAGTCAATGGATCACAGGAGCCAAGATGGCCGACACTGGGACCCAGTTTCATTAGTCTCAGAACTATATTCAGAGCAGCGATTCTAGAATTCATAACACACGCACTGACTGCCTTCTAACTTCACAAGGCTGAATTAAAGAAATGTCCACAGTCATGTATTAATTATTGCTAAGTGTAAACCAGACCCTTTATTTGTATAATTGTTTTATGAAAATAGTCAACTTTTTAGGAGCTGAGAACAATTAAGATATAATTAAGCACATTATTAGTTCAAATAACCCTTCGCGGTCCTGTCCCGGACCAGGTCTGACATTACAATTTTCTCTTTCCAGTCCGATGCCTGGACCCTGTCCCACATCGTCAAAAAGACGTCAAGCCCGGGTCTCTAGTCGTTTTTTCTCCAGAAAAAGCAGAGGAAACCTTTCAATGGCTGAGTGAGACGGATCTCATAGCCTGTACGTTATTGATTTCTACTCCTCTCGAAAACCGTACGTGTAGCGAGATTTTATCGTAAAGAACATCACAGACACCTGCAGAGCTTTTTGAGATGTTACACTAATAAAATAATGACTTGGATCACATTATTGAGGAGTTTGGTGATAAAACGAGTGATCAGGAGAGGATTTATCAGTGCGCACGTCTACAAAGAGGTGTGTGAAAAATACAGCCAACAAGGGGTGGGGCTTGGCTGGAGATGCAGTACTGAGTGTCCTGTTGATACTCAGGGCCTTTTAAACCTGTTTTACTCTGGAAATATTTTAAACAGCGCGAGTGAAAATGAATTGGACCTGACAAACGCTGAATAAATGGACCGCTATAAGGGTTAAAAAAAAGTTACCACTGAAATCATGACAAACAATAAATAAAATAATAAAAATGTAAAACATCCAGGAACAACATGAGTTGACGTTTCTTAAACCGAATTCACGTGGCTTGCTCTGTGTGTGTCTGTGCGCGTGTCTGTGCGTCTCACCAGGGCCTCTCTTGTCCCAGCCGCACACCATGGTCCCCATGGACAGGCCCATGCCCTTGTACTGGTACACCATGTTGGCGAGCAGCTTGGAGGCCGCTGCCACGGAGATGCGTTCCTTGTTGCGCAGCTCATAGACGCGGCACTGGCGGGCCAGAAGCCGCTCCCAGAAGCTGCAGTCCGCCGCACCCCCGGCCATCGTGCCCAGCAGGTACGGGTTGATCTCGATCACCTTCTTCACCGTCTGGGACGCGATGTAGGCGCCCGCCGTGGCACGGGAATCCACCGCCACGATCACGCCATGCTGGAACTGAGAGAGACAGACATGAGGGGAGAGAGAGATGAGGGGAGAGAGAGATGAGGGGAGGGGGAGAGAGCGAGAGATGAGGGGAGAGAGAGATGAGGGGAGGGGGAGAGAGGGGGACCCCGGGACCGGGTTGAGAACCCCATAAAGGCAATCAGTATTAGTAAACGTTTTAGGGGGGGAGGGGGGTCAGTGGGATAGTTCGTGGCTCGCTAGCATTTCGTGTTAATCATTTTCACTTGCGAGATATTTTGTGGATAATCTGATACTAAATTAGGACGGGGGTGCGTGACACAGCGAATTACTCCGGATCGTCACTTTCAACTACTACTATTATTATTATTATTATTATTATTATTATTATTATTATTATTATTATCATCATCATCATTTTGACGTATCGTTCGTTTTAACTTAAACAGAAGTCTAAAATCAAAATACAAGTTTAATTAAACGTTTTTAAAAGTGTCGACTCTCTCGTATCGCATCCTATCCGTGAGACTCGTAAACAAAGAGTTAACAAATAAACACTACTTTGGGTTATTGCAACTTGAAACATGTTTTTTTTTTTTTGTTTTTTTTTTGTTTGTTTTTGTTTTTTGTTTATTGTCTCACCTTGAACGCCAGAGTCGTTGTCCCGTGAAGAAACTCAATCTTCTCCTCAGGCCCGACCCCCGCCTCGGGGCAGAGTGGATCCCTGACCGCAAAGCTGAGCCCCTCACCCGAAGCCGCTCCGGCCAGCGACTCGGCGAGGCCGAAAGACCGGGCATTGTTGGAAAAAAAAGCCGATTCACCGCGCAGCACATTCGCCAGCGCCATCTTCTCAGGATGAGTCTGCGTTCAGAGCCCTTCCGTCCTTTTAAAACACCCAAAAAAACCCGCTTCGGAGGAAGCGCGTCACTCCTCCTGACTGACTTTGGGGCACAAGTCTGGCTTCAGTCTCTGTTCATATTAAGGGAGAAGTCCGCCATCTGCAGTAAGGGCGCGCCTCGAACGCGTCCGTTTGCCCCTTCTGATTGGCTTCACTTCCATTGAAAATAGGGTAACCAGTTGCCATCTTTGTCAAGGGCAAAGTAATTAATCGCATGATACTGCAGTCTATCTATCTATCTATCTATCAGTATCTATCTATCTATCTATCTATCTATCTATCTATCTATCTATCTATCACGTATCTATCAGTATCTATCTATCTTCAATCTATCTATCTATCTATCAGTATCTATCTATCTATCTATCTATCAGTATCTATCTATCTATCTATCAGTATCTATCTATCTATCTATCTATCTATCTATCTATCTATCTATCATATCTATATCAATCTATCTATCTATCTATGATATCTATCTAGATCTAGATATCATATCTATATATATCTATTCATATCATCTAGTATCTATCTATCTATCTATCTATCTATCTATCTATCTATCTATCTATCTATCAGTATCTATCTCTCTATCTATCTATCTGTATCTATCTATCTATCTATCAGTATCTATCTCTCTATCTATCAGTATCTATCTATCAGTATCTATCTATCTATCTATCTATCTATCTATCTATCTATCTATCTATCTATCTATCTATCTATCTATCTATCTAGCCAAACGATTTATATATCTATCAAATATAATAATAATAATAATAATAATAATAATAATAATAATAATAATAATAATAATAATAATAATAATAATGCTTTACTTTTTTAGGATAATTGCAGAATTTGAATATTTTTTTGTAATTACTCAAACTCTGAGCTTTATATTTTATTCATCAGTTTGTGTTGCTGGCAATACACTAGCTATAGAGTAGATGGCGCTGCTGGCTGTTCTATAAAGACGCTGGCTGATCTAGCCTGTGCTGCGCGTGTCTATGGCAGCGCAGCTCCTGAACTCGCAGTCCAAGCAACACAGACTGAGCAAAAACAATGTAATACAGCCCAGCCCAGCGCATTGCAGTTAAAGAACTACAGCTCCCAGCATCCCTCGCCATTGCCACGGGTGCAGAGGCATGCTGGGAGCTGTAGTCCTAGCCAGGGCTGGACCGATTCACAATACAATAACTATGGCAGTGCAGCTAGAACTGAAGAACAGCTCCTGGACTCGCAGTCAAAGCAACGCGGCCATCTGAGCAACAAGAAGAACAGCAACAGAGGCTTAAGAGTACAAGAGGGTACGAGAATACAGCAGCGCAGAGAAAGTGTGATTTAAAGAGAGATGCGTTTGCTCAGGGTCATTTGTTTTTATTATTTTTTTCTACTTTGATTAAAAACAAAATCAATAAAAAAAAAAAAAAAATGCAAAAAAATGCATTTTATCTTTTGTAAAATGCAAGGGGGAGGATACAACTCCCCCATTTACGCCATAGTTGGTACAGCCTCCCCCAACCAGGGCTAATGCAAGCGGGTCGTGCCATTTAAGGAAGCTGGGAAAAGCAGGGGTGGCCGAAGCCGACCCTTCTATTTTAAGCCAGCGGTTCCCAGTCCCGTTCCTGGGGGGTCCCCAGTGTCTGCTGAGCTCTTAACGAGACCCTTAATTGAACTGATCATTAGCTTAATTAGAGCTTTTGGAATTGTTCTCAGCTCCGAAAACAAAAGCCCTTGCACAGTTCAGGCTATTAATAACACACTACACCTTGAAATCTGCGACTGTCTAAAAGCTGAAAACAATGAACGAGCTCTAATTAAGCTAAGGATCAGTTCAATTAAGGGTCTAGTTAATTGAGAATGAAAACCACTGGTTTGAAGCAATTGAACCTTCATCCAGACCCTGAAGCCGCTCCTCATCTCTGTTACCCCTCCTGCAGTGGAAAAGCCCCTCATTTTGTTCTGTCTTTTATTTTATTTTTAATGTGCATTGCTGCTTGTTATTTACCAGGGCGCACTGACCTGAACTGAGGTGATTTTTTATTTAATTTTTTTCCTCACAAATGAACTCCTGACATAAAGACACTTTCCACCTCTGTAACTATGGCAACTCTGGCAGAAATGAAAAGTTTAAACACAATTTATATCCTTCGTTTTTAATCCCCTCTCCCCCTTCCCTCCCCCTTCAGAAACCACGCACCACCCCTTCCCCCTTCAGAACAGAGGCTCCCCCTCGAAACAGGGGGGGAACCCACGTCTTGTCACCCCTCCCCCTTCCCTCCCCCTTCAGAACCCACGCACCCACCCCTCCCGACCTTCAGAACAGCTCCCCCTCAGAACCCACGCACCACCCCCTCCCCTTCAGAACAGCTCCCCCTTCAGAACCCACGCACCACCCCTCTCCCCTTCAGAAGTCTTGGGTGCCCTTCAGAAAGTCACGCACCACCCCTCCCCTTCAGTGACAGCTGGGGGTTCAGAACCTTGTCACCACCCCCTCCCCCTTCAGAACAGCTCCCCCCTTCAGAACCCACGCACCACCCCCTCCCCCTTCAGAACAGCTCCCCCTTCAGAACCCACGCACCCCCCCCTCCCCTTGTTCAGAACAGCACAGTCTCCCCCTTCAGGGGGACCCACGCACCAGGGGGGAAGTCCTCCCCCTTCAGAACAGGGGGAAGTTCAGAACAAGCTCCCCCTTCAGAACCAGCACCACCCCTTGTCCCCCTTCAGAACAGCTCCCCCTTCAGAACCCACGCACCACCCCCTCCCCCTTCAGAACAGCTCCCCTTCAGAAAGGGTCGACGCACCAACCCCCTCCCCCTTCAGAAACAGCTCCCCCTTCAGAACCCACGCACCCACCCCCTCCCCCTTCAGAACAGCTCCCCCTTGTCAGAACCCAAGCACACACCCCCCTCACCCCTTCAGAACAGCTTGGTGCCCCTGGGGGAGAAAGTCACGCACACACCCCCTCCCCCTTCAGAACAGCTCCCCCCTTCAGAACCCACGCAAACCACCTCCCCCTTCCCTTGGGTCACCCCTTCAGAACCCACGCACACCCCCACCCCCCCCGTGGGGTGGGAACCCACGCACCACCCCCTCCCCCACTTCAGAACCAACGCACCCCCAAGTCAGAACCCACCCACCACCCCCTGGGTGCGAGGTGGTCAGAACAGGCTCCCCCCCTTGTTCGAGGGGGGAACCCACGCACCACCCCTCCCCCTTCAGAACAACGCAGCATCTCCCCCCTTCAGAACCCAGCACCACCCCTCCCCCCTTCTTCTGGTAATAAACCGGCAGCAGGTCGTCCCTCCCGATTTTCCTCCACCCGCTCTCGGTCACGTGATACAGATCCACGCACCCCCCGGAGTAGGCATCGCGGTGCGTGGCGTGGTACACGGCGTTCCGCGCCAGGGCGTACGCCTCGGGCACGCTCATGTCGAAGCGGTACTCCCGGTCCAAAACCGAGTACGCGTAGGGCGAACCCGAGCCCACGGAGAACAGCTGCCCCTCCAGCCGCGTCCCGTCGCTGTACACGTAGTGAAGAGCCGGGCCGGCCCGGTCCCAGCCGCACAGCGTGGCCGCCACGCACAGCTCGGTCCCTTTGAAACGGGCCAGCGCGGCCGCCAGCAGCCTGGCCGCGCCCCTCACCGGCAGGGGCGCCGAGCTGCGCAGCTGGTAGAGCCGGCACTCCCGGGATAGGATGCGTTTCCACAGCATGCAGTCCGCCGAGGTCCCCGACGTGGTCCCGACCAGGTGGCTGTGGATGGGGATCACTTTCTGGGCCGTGGGGCACTCCACGTACCCGGCGCAGCTGGAGCGGGTGTCGGCCGCGGCTATCACCCCGCCCTGGAACTTGAACGACAAGGTGGTGGTGCCGTGAGCAAGCTCGAAGGGGACGGTCACGCCGGCCCGTCCGGGGATCGGACTCTGGGGAGCGCGGTTCGGGGTCTGGGCACGGAGGGAGGGGTTAGCGCTGAACGGCGTGTAAAACGGCAGCGGTGCGGATCCCCCCCACCCCAGGACGGTGTTGGTATCGCCCCCGGCTAAGGCTAATGAGATCGGGTCGTTCCATTTGTGGGAGTAGGGAAAGGCAGGGGTGTGCGGTTGACGGCAAATGTCTTGCAAAGCCATTTTAAAAACAAAGTGATTATATATATTATATAATATTATTTTTTTTAATACAGGAGCGAGAGATGGTGTGAGACAGAGAGTCAGGCAAATTTCTGCGATCAACGTGTTTCTCAGTTCGCTCGCCTGTTGCAATGCCAGCTCTCGCCTCGCTAAGTTAATGCCTCGTTTCGACCACTAGGAGGCGCGAATCTGGAAAGCGCCCTAAAATATATATAATTCCTTATTTTGTACGATCCCTCCGACCCGATTTAGGGTTTTAGGGAATGCCAGGGAAATGTGAAGAATTCTGTTTTAGAATCTGCAGCAAATTAATCCAAAGATGTTTAATCCGAAAAAAAAAAAAAATAATAGATTATCTGTTTCTAATCGAGTTGATCGATTGAAAAAAAAAACCCCAAAAACGTGCAAAATCGAAGGATGAAGAATTCAATCCACAAATGTCTCCAGATTCTGAGGAAAGTTCGATTTTTCCCAAGTGGAACGTCTTTTCAAAGTCTGTTCAAAAAAACTTTTCTGTTCCAGTTTAAATTAAAATATTTTCCTCAAATAAAAACAAACAAAAAAAACGTTTGTATTATTCATAAAAGCGTTTGAAATGATAAAAAAAACGTGAAAATTAAAGGAAATAAATTGGTTTTTTAAAGTATAATTTATAATACTAATAATAATAATAATAATAATAATAATAATAATAATAAATTAGAGAAATCTTATATAATTATTAAAAATACAAAAAAGTTACTATTAATAATTGAATTGTAGAAATCTTTTATATATTTTAATTATTATATTATACTGTTTAAAAATTTTTTAAGAATAATAATAAAAATATAATAAATAATAATAATAATAATAATAATAATAATAATCTGTGAAGCTGCTCCCGCTAGTTTCTCTCTCTGCACTCTCTCTGGGTGGAAGTGTTTTTGGACTCTGAGTTTTGGGTCTGACTCACACACTCACTGACTCTCAGATTCTCTGTCAGCTTCGCTTTGAAAGCCAGCAAAGTGAAAACTGCAAATCAGCAGCATTGAGAGTCGCTTGAAACTGTACACCCTGCAGCAGCAATGCCTTCAACAATGAGAACAGCATCAGAGAGGGGAGAGGGGAGAGGGGAGAAGGGGAGATGGGAGAGAGGGAGAGGAGAGAGGGGGTGGGAGAAGAGGAGAGAGAGAGAGAGAGAACTCGAGATAGCTCCACGGTCCCCTACCCTCTCCTCTCGGGGATCTTTTACTCTAGAGGCGCCCCATGCGCGGCGCTCCAGGAGGGAGAGGCGAGGCGCGATGCGGAGATAGCGGTGAGAGGGGAGGGGAGAGGTGCGAGCTTGCGAGGATCTAGAGGAGGGGCGGGGTGCGATGAGGGAGCTAGATGGTGCGAGGGGCGGGGAGCGCTCCGCGATCTACTCCTCTATTGGAGAGGAGGGGGGAGAGGAGAGAAATGAGAGGAGATAGAGGAGGGGAGGGGTGAGATGAGGAGATAGAGGTGAGAGGGGAGGGGAGAGGAGAGAAATGAGAGGAGATAGAGGAGGGGAGGGGAGAGATGAGGAGATAGAGGTGAGAGGGGAGGGGAGAGGTGAGAGATGAGAGGATATAGAGGAGGGGAGGGGTGAGATGAGGAGATAGAGGTGAGAGGGGAGGGGAGAGGTGAGAGATGAGAGGAGATAGAGGAGGGGAGGGGTGAGATGAGGAGATAGAGGTGAGAGGGGAGGGGAGAGGTGAGAGATGAGAGGAGATAGAGGAGGGGAGGGGAGAGATGAGGAGATAGAGGTGAGAGGGGAGGGGAGAGGAGAGAGAGAATGAGAGGAGATAGAGGAGGGGAGGGGAGAGATGAGGAGATAGAGGTGAGAGGGGATGGGAGAGGAGAGGAGAGAAATGAGAGGAGATAGAGGAGGGGAGGGGAGAGATGAGGAGATAGAGGTGAGAGGGGAGGGAGAGGAGAGGAGAGAAATGAGAGGAGATAGAGGAGGGGAGGGGAGAGATGAGGAGATAGAGGTGAGAGGGGATGGGAGAGGAGAGGAGAGAAATGAGAGGAGATAGAGGAGGGGAGGGGAGAGATGAGGAGATAGAGGTGAGAGGGGATGGGAGAGGAGAGAGATGAGAGGAGATAGAGGAGGGGAGGGGAGAGATGAGGAGATAGAGGTGAGAGGGGAGGGGAGAGGAGAGAGATGAGAGGAGATAGAGGAGGGGAGGGGAGAGATGAGGAGATAGAGGTGAGAGGGGAGGGGAGAGGTGAGAGATGAGAGGAGATAGAGGAGGGGAGGGGTGAGATGAGGAGATAGAGGTGAGAGGGGAGGGGAGAGGTGAGAGATGAGAGGATATAGAGGAGGGGAGGGGTGAGATGAGGAGATAGAGGTGAGAGGGGAGGGGAGAGGTGAGAGATGAGAGGATATAGAGGAGGGGAGGGGTGAGATGAGGAGATAGAGGTGAGAGGGGAGGGGAGAGGTGAGAGATGAGAGGATATAGAGGAGGGGAGGGGTGAGATGAGGAGATAGAGGTGAGAGGGGAGGGGAGAGGGAGAGAAATGAGAGGAGATAGAGGAGGGGAGGGGAGAGATGAGGAGATAGAGGTGAGAGGGGAGGGGAGAGGAGAGGAGAGAAATGAGAGGAGATAGAGGAGGGGAGGGGAGAGATGAGGAGATAGAGGTGAGAGGGGATGGGAGAGGAGAGGAGAGAAATGAGAGGAGATAGAGGAGGGGAGGGGAGAGATGAGGAGATAGAGGTGAGAGGGGAGGGGAGAGAGGAGGAGGGGGGAGATGGACGCGGAGCGACAGCCCAGGCACACCCAGGACCGCCCTGACCCGTAGAGGCGACGGGCGCGGGACGCGGACAGGGAGAAGAGGGGTGAGAGGGAGATAGGGAGAGGAGAGGAGAGAAATGAGAGGAGATAGAGGAGGGGAGGGGAGAGATGAGGAGATAGAGGTGAGAGGGGATGGGAGAGGAGAGGAGAGAAATGAGAGGAGATACAGGAGGGGAGGGGAGAGATGAGGAGATAGAGGTGAGAGGGGAGGGGAGAGGAGAGGAGAGAAATGAGAGGAGATAGAGGAGGGGAGGGGAGAGATGAGGAGATAGAGGTGAGAGGGGAGGGGAGAGAGGAGAGAAATGAGAGGAGATACAGGAGGGGAGGGGAGAGATGAGGAGATAGAGGTGAGAGGGGATGGGAGAGGAGAGGAGAGAAATGAGAGGAGATAGAGGAGGGGAGGGGAGAGATGAGGAGATAGAGGTGAGAGGGGAGGGGAGAGGTGAGAGATGAGAGGAGATAGAGGAGGGGAGGGGAGAGATGAGGAGATAGAGGTGAGAGGGGAGGGGAGAGGAGAGAGAGAGAAATGAGAGGAGATAGAGGAGGGGAGGGGAGAGATGAGGAGATAGAGGTGAGAGGGGAGGGGAGAGGAGAGAGAATGAGAGGAGATAGAGGAGGGGAGGGGTGAGATGAGGAGATAGAGGTGAGAGGGGAGGGGAGAGGAGAGAAATGAGAGGAGATAGAGGAGGGGAGGGGGGAGATGAGGAGATAGAGGTGAGAGGGGAGGGGAGAGGAGAGAGATGAGAGGAGATAGAGGAGGGGAGGGGAGAGATGAGGAGATAGAGGGGAGAGGGGAGGGGAGAGGAGAGAGATGAGAGGAGATAGAGGAGGGGAGGGGAGAGATGAGGAGATAGAGGTGAGAGGGGATGGGAGAGGAGAGGAGAGAAATGAGAGGAGATAGAGGAGGGGAGGGGAGAGATGAGGAGATAGAGGTGAGAGGGGAGGGGAGAGAGGAGAGAAATGAGAGGAGATAGAGGAGGGGAGGGGAGAGATGAGGAGATAGAGGTGAGAGGGGAGGGGAGAGGTGAGAGATGAGAGGATATAGAGGAGGGGAGGGGTGAGATGAGGAGATAGAGGTGAGAGGGGATGGGAGAGGAGAGGAGAGAAATGAGAGGAGATAGAGGAGGGGAGGGGAGAGATGAGGAGATAGAGGTGAGAGGGGAGGGGAGAGGTGAGAGATGAGAGGAGATAGAGGAGGGGAGGGGAGAGATGAGGAGATAGAGGTGAGAGGGGAGGGGAGGGTGAGAGATGAGAGGATATAGAGGTGGTGAGGGGAGATTGGAGGAAGAGAGCAGATAAGGGGGGGGGGGGGGGGGGGTTGTGTACAGCTGCTAATGAATATTATAATCAGCTGTTGACTAAGAAACAGTTTCCTCGTGATGAGATGCAATCAGCACTCCAAGCTCCCTGTGTTGTGGAAAACCTGCAAGACAAACAATTACAAGGAGATAATTCTTCATGCAGAGCAAACAAGCCCAGAGCTGGAAGAGGACACACAACACACAGACTTGAATTCTTAAGGGAATTTTATGCACTACCAATTAAAACAAGTTCCCATAATGAAATCTAGTTCCACGATACAGCCCTGGCACTGTCAATAGGGTATAGGATAGGGACTGAATTCACCTGCTATAGCACTGTCAATAGCACAGCATGGTCCACTGATTCACCTGCCATAGCACTGTCAATAGCACAGCATGGGGCTGATTCACCTGCTATAGCACTGTCAATAGCACAGCATGGGACTGATTCACCTGCTATAGCACTGTCAATAGCACAGCATGGGACTGATTCACCTGCTATAGCACTGTCAATAGCTGCCATGGGACTGATCCACCTGCTATAGCACTGTCAATAGGGTAGGTGTGTAGCCATGGGATTGATTCACCTGCCATAGCACTGTCAATAGCACAGCATGGGACTGATTCACCACTGTCAATAGCACACCTTGCACTGATTCACCTGCCATAGCACTGACAATATGGATAGACTGGGACTGATTCACATGCCATAGCACTGTCATTAGCACAGCATGGGACTGATTCACCTGCCCTAGCACTGTCAATAGGGTGTACAACATGGAACTGATTCACCTGCCATAGCACTGTCAATAGCACAGCACCATGGGACTGATTCACCTTCCATAGCACTGTCAATAGGGTGAACAGCATGGGACTGATTCACCTGCCATAGCACTGCCAATAGGGTGTACAACATGGGACTGATTCACCTGCCATAGCACTGTCAATAGGGTGTACACCATGGGACTGATTCACCTGCCATAGCACTGTCAATAGCACAGCATGGGACTGATTCACCTGCCATAGCACTGTCAATAGGGTAGCATGACACATGGGAATGATCTCAAACTGCCATAGCCACTGTCAATAGGACTGCAATGGTGTAGACCATGGGACTGATTCTTCAACTGCCATAGCACTGCCAATAAGCACAGCATGGGACTGACTTCACCTGCCATAGCACTGGTCAATAGGGTGTACACCATGGAACTGAGGACTGATCCACCTGCCATAGCACTGTCAATAGGGTGTACAACATGGGGCTGATTCACCTGCCATAGCACTGTCAATAGGGTGTAGACCATGGGACTGATTCACCTGCCATAGCACTGTCAATAGCACAGCATGGGACTGATTCACCTGCCATAGCACTGTCAATAGGGTGTACACCATGGGACTGATTCACCTGCCATAGCACTGTCAATAGGGTGTAGACCATGGGACTGATTCACCTGCCATAGCACTGTCAATAGGGTGTAGACCATGGGACTGATTCACCTGCCATAGCACTGTCAATAGGGTGTACAACATGGGACTGATTCACCTGCCATAGCACTGTCAATAGCACAGCATGGGACTGATTCACCTGCCATAGCACTGTCAATAGGGTGTACAACATGGGACTGATTCACCTGCCATAGCACTGTCAATAGGGTGCAGACCATGGGACTGATTCACCTGCCATAGCACTGTCAATAGGGTGCAGACCATGTCAGACCTGCTGTGTCAAAGTCTGATTCTAATTAAGGGATACTAATTAAGCTTCCATTCATAAAGGAACGAAAATCAATGCAGGAAGAGAAGATCAGCAGACACTGAGAGAAAATTAATAGATGAGGAGAGGGAGTTGAGGATGAGAAGGGGTTACAGGAGAGGGTGAGAAGGCAGCGTAGAGCTGGGAGAGAGAGAAAGAGAAGGGGGGAGGGAGGAAGGCAAAAAAATAATTCTCATCTGAATGACAAATGCGCCAGGACGTTCAGACACACCACGCCTGGACCACGAATCATTTCAAAAGGCACTTTATTACACAGACCTTCAGCATCATAAATTAACAACACAGACAGCAGCTTGCTAGTTACAGAAGGATGGGTTAGTCTCTACTGCCCTCGTGTGGCACAGCGAAGGTACTAGAATTCAATCCTCAAAAAAAAAAGAATCCACCCCCCCTCTTAGCTTTATTAACCCTTAGCGGTCCATTTACTCAGAGCTCGTCACACACACTGTTTAGAAATACATTTTTTTCAGAGTAAAACAGGTTTAAAAGGCCCTGCGTATCAACAGGACACTCAGTACTGCATCTCCAGCCAAGCCCCACCCCTTGTTGGCTGTATTTTTCGCATCCCTCTTATAGAGTGCCGCACTGATAAACCTTCCTGATCAAAATCGTTTTATCACAAAACACTCCTCAATATGGGATCCCAGTCATTATTTTATTAGTGTTAACATCTCAAAGCTCTGCAGGTGTCTGTGATGTTCTGAGCGCTGGGTGCAGAAGCAGCCAGCTCTCTCCTTTGTTCTATTGTCTGTGTTATTATTCTCTGTAGCGTACAGGGCTATGAGATCCGTCTCACTCTGCCATTGAAAGGTTTCCTCTGCTTTTTCCGGAGGAAAAAAACGACTAGAGACCCGGGCTTGACGTCTTTTTGATGATGTGGGACAGGGTCCAGACATCGGACTGGAAAGGGAAAATTGTAATGTCAGACCTGGTCCAGCACAGGACCGCGAAAGGTTAACAGTATCCCTCCCTTCTCTCCTCTCAATCCTCTCCCTCTCTCTTCACCTCAGTCTTTTCACAATACTGTCCGTTTTCACCTATAATGATTATCCCAGGACCCTGGTCGCCTCCCCCTGTAAGGGTCAGCCTGTCGGAGAAGCTCTCCCCCTCGCCCCCTCCCCTCCCTGTTAGCCCCTCCCTGGAGGGCAGCCTATCCGAGTAGCTCTCCCCCTCCCCCTCATCCCCTCCCCTCCCTGTCAGCCCCTCCCTGGAGGGCAGCCTGTCCGATTCTGGTCCGTATTTGCGTCGCTGCTTCAGGCCCGGTTTGGAGCTGCTGTTGATTCGTAGGATGAGTTCTGAGAGGCGGGGCGAGCGGAACCTTGGGGAGCGGGCCACCCACACGCCAGGCTCCGATTGGCTGTCCTCCTCGTCTGACATCAGCTCCTCGGTCACGCCCTCCTCCTCCCACAGCCTCTGGTCGGACAGAGGGAACTGAGAGACAATCGAGGAGCGATAGGCAAAGAGCTGAGAGGAGAGAGGGACAGGGTTAATAGATGAGAGGGACAGGGAAAATGGGACAGGAGGGACAGGGTTAATAGAGAAGGACAGGGAAAATAGGAGGAAGGACAAGGAGAGGAGAGGGGACAGAGGAAAGAGAATGAGAGGAGAGAGGATGAGGGGAGAGAGGGGTTAGTGTGAAGCCTGTTGGGCTCCAGCAATGGGCTCTCCTCGGCTTTCGATCTTAGCTAAAAAGCGTTCTAGGTGGGCATTGCGATCTCGCTCCTGTGCGAACGGACTGCGTCTGACTGCTCAGTTTCCTTTCCGCTCTGGTCTCAGCAGCGGTGAAGCCAGAAGCGATACAGGAGGGCATCCCTGCATAACAACTGCAGGTCACTGATCTACCAGCGTTCCTGGTGAACGATGTTACTGCGACGGGCGTGGACCGTGCTCTGCACCGTTCTTATACCGTACCCAGGGGTATACTGGGCATTACATCATCAGCACTGCACCCTACTGTGTATTGCTGTGGCAATGTGCCCCTCCCCTATGTGTATTTGGGTGTTGTATGTTGTTAATGTTGGTGGATAGATATTGCTGCACAGGATGATTTAAAATAGAGTTCTTTTACCCACTCATGGGTTGTGTGTTCGAGAGTGGAGAACAGGCGAGAGAGAGGAGAAAGCGTAATATAGCAATTGCTATTGCATGCTGGTGCTCGTTTGTGTGTTCGTACACTCGTCTGTTTATTTGCTTTGGCCAATACGCCGTTTCGATTTGTTCAGGTCTGCGTTTTCTGTTTTTGTACGACTTTTTGATTTCACAATAAACCGGCGCAAGCAAGCGCTTTCCTCATTCCACCCACCCTGTCTGCGTTGTTCCTTTCCTGGTTCTGACTTCACCGCTCAGCCAGCCTCAGCCAGAGAGGTTTGCAATGCAGCGGTGAGGGCCACGCCCTACACTTTCACACGGTTCTATCGGCTCAGTGTCGTGGAGCCACAAAACCCTGGGTTTGGAACGAGAGTGTTACCCCCTCCGAGTACAGTCGCAGAGGTACGTTCTGCAACTTCAACCCTGGATTTACTGAGCCTGCAAAACCCCTGATCGCGTGATACTGTATCACTAGGTTTCTGCAACACCTTTTATTGGTATCTTGCGCCCTCTGCCAGATAAACTGAATTACATATAACACCAGTCACAAAAATGTCAACAGTGTTTGTAAACTGGCGAAAATCACTCTGTGAGAATGAAGTATTTAGTAATAATACTGAATTCAGATTATGATTTAAATTCAAATATATACAATTCTTCCACTGAATCAGTGAAGACACAAGCGAAGAATATTGAACACCAACATCAAGTGACAGCGAAGAGGCGGTGCCAAGCTCTGTGCGTTGCTTCATGCTTCGAGGAGAATCACACGCTGAAGCATCAGACTCTGGCTGGGATAGGATTTATTCCTCTGTCCCTCTTTCTATTTCAGGGAACCAGGGTTTTGTACTGACAAGTAGACAGACAGACTCACAGGCTGACACACACACACACGGACAGACGGAGGGGTGTTCTCTCACCCTGTATCGACGGCTCCTCAGTTTCTTCTCCTCGCGCTCCTTCAGGCTCTGGTACGGGTTCAGAGCGTTGCGATACTCGCGTCTCTTAGTCAGGAAATATGCCACACACGGACCTGTCAAGAAAAATGACTGTCACACACACACACACACGCACCCGTCAAGAAACACGACTGTCACACACCTGTCAAGAAACACGACTGTCACACACTCATTAATATCACCCCTTACCTTTGAGCTCCTTGTCACTGTAGCGCTGGGGGCTGCCGTGAAGGGCAGCCCTGAGCTTCTCAACCAGGTACTTCACCACTGACATATTCCATGAGGAATGCAGGCTGGAGAGAGGACAGAAAGAGAGATGAGACAGTAAGTGAGGAGAGGAGAGAGGAGAGAGACAATGAGGAGAGTAGACAGGAGAGACAAAGTTGAGAAGAGCGGAGAGGAGAGAGAAGAGAGGACAGAGAGAAGAGAGACAGTTGGAGAGAATGAGGAGAGGAGACAGTGAAGAGAGGGAGGAGAGAGTTGAGGAGAGGAGAGAGGAGAGTTTATTTTGATATTGTGGGCACAGGGAATACAGAAACCCTGGTCTCAGTGCACTGTGACCCCTGGCTGACCTCTCTGACCCGTTGAACCTCTTGGTGTTGGAGTCGTGGTTGTGAATGTCGTGCACCCATTTCTGGAGGAGACAAGAGAAGCACGGTGAGAACTGGGTAATACCACAGAGACACAGAGAAAGAGACACAGAGACAGTTAGAGACAGACGAGAGATAAAGACACACAGAGCGACACACAGACAGAGAGAGACACAGACACACAAAGAGATACACGCAAATGGACTAGCTGTTCTATATACGTATGCAATGGTAGCAGTACATACCTATATACCCCCCGAGACCAGCGCTTCTCAGACTCTGTCCTGGGGACCCCCTGTGGCTGTTGGTTTTCATTCCAACCGAGCCCTCAATTACTGAACCAGACCCTTCACTGACCTGATCATTGCTTAATTAGACCTTTTTAACTGTAATTAGCGCTTAAAGTCAGCAGTAACTTGAACTCTGCAGCTGTGCAAGAGCTGAAAACAATTAAAAGGGTCTAATTAAGCAAACTATCAGTTCAATTAAGGGTCTAGTTCAGTCACAGAGCTCAGCTGGAATGAGAAACAGGGCTGTGTAATTAACCCTTTACTGCCCAGGGTATGTTCCCATAACGATTTATTGCCTAGCTTCTCAACGTCAAACATACTAAACACTGAATATTCAGAGACAAACAGATATATATATAAGACAGACAGACGGACAGGTAGGTTAACATATAGATCATTAGATAGATTAACAGACAGACTGACAGACAACTGTACTTTGGCGCAGTTGACACAATCTATAGACAGTGTTTTCAATGAGAGCAGCTGATTGTAAAGAAGCAAGACCATCTAATCACAGAGATTATAGAATGCAGAGATCAGAGATTACACAGATTATAGAGATTACAGTGATTACATTGAGATTAGAGATTGCAGAGAGATTACAGAGAGATTAGAGATTGCAGCGATTACAGTGTGATTAGAGAGATCAAAGATTACAGAGATTAAAGATTGCAGGGAGACTGCAGAGAGATTACAGAGACTACAGAGAGATTAGATATTGCAGAGATTACAGATTACACAGATTACAAAGAAATTAGAGTTTGCAGAGAGATTACAGTTGAGACTCACAGAAAGCACCACATCTCGTTTCCTTCTCTTCCTCCCAGCGGAGTGTTGGCTGGCTCCCAGTCCTCCCAGTCCGGGCACCGGCCGCTGGGCTGCCCCCCTCCCAACCACCGACGCAGCAGAGGGGGTCCCAGTGCCTCCCAGTACAGCAGAACAACTGGGACTCTTCCTGGCGGAGCCCGTGGACCCTACAGCGCCGGCAGCGTTGGTGTGGCCAGACTGAGGGCTCGCCCCGCGTCCTACGAGACGCCACCTTCCGTCCAGGACGTACGAGGGGTGGGGGGGATTTTTGGGGACTTCTTCCAGACCCCCCAGAGCCCCCCCTGGCCTGCCCCTGAACTGGGCCTCTGCAGAAAGGCCAACGTTTCTGAGGCCGGTTTTCATCACGCGGTGGCTGGCATGCGGACCCTGCCCGGCGCTCCGGTTTGCGTGGACAAGGAGGTTCGAGTTGGGGTTTACTTTCGGCACAGAGGTGCCTATTAGCAGGGAGCGGTCCATGCTGGGCAGAGTGATTTTACCGGCCGTCCCGTTGAGATTCGGACTCTGAACCGCCCCTCCATTGCTGACGAGCAGGGCGTGGTTGTGTACGCTGGTCTGAGAGCTGGTTTTGTTGGAGTGCAGGATGGCGTTGGGGTGGCTGGACAGCCCGCAGTGCTGGAAGGTGACCTGGGGGCTGGCGTGGGAGGTCTGGGGGGGGGCTTCAGGGTACACTGAGCACTGCGAGGGGGCAATTAGTAACCTGTCCAACTGAAATTCTTCTGTGGCCATCTGCTGATGAAATAAAAACAATATATAAATATATATACACACATACACACACGTATATAATTACGTGTAAGAAGAGAAGTCCTCTGAATTTGAATCAACTGGAACAATTTTCCGTTGAAGAATGGTCACAAATCACTAATCATGCCATAACCGTATCGACAAAATTTCCCAATGTTTAACCCTTAGCGGTCCATTTATTCAGCGCTCGTCAGGCGCGTCGGGTCCAATTAGTTTTCACAATCGCTGTTTAAAATATTTTTTCAGAGTAAAACAGGTTTAAAAGGCCTAGACATTTTCTAGAAATTACCCATTTCCATTGGGATATGTATACTCTGGACTACAACTGTGCGTGTGTGTGTGTGTGTGTGTGTATATACATATATGGGCTGCAGCAAGTTACAGGAAATAATTCCATCTTGGGTATAAATTTCAGGGCTGTGCAGACGCTCTGTCTCGTTATCCGTTAGCGCTTCAGCTTTATAATTCCCCGTCCCTCTCCGGTTTCTCCGAGATACAAACACACCAGTTTGACATCATTTTTTCGATGACCATTAATGAACATTTCTGAGCTGTGTGGGTAGGAGTTTGTCGAGCGATTGAAAACGAGACATTTTGCGTTTGAACTGAAAGCGGCGGTCTCGAGGAGACGAATGGGTCAAAAGTACATTATCAATTTGTGACGTCACCACTCTGCTATCATGCCTTTCATTTAATGGATGCAAATATACCCTTCATCCATCTATCTATCTATCCATCCATATATATATAGTATGAACTTCTGAAAGCAGCGCCCTCCAGGCTGCGGAACGCATGCAAACGCTGGCCGGCTTACGAATTCACCGAACTATACTTGAGATCTACCCTTTGCTCTCTCTAAATCAGCGAGGTCAAGCAGCAGCTTAGAGAAAATCACGCGATCGAAAAACCCAAAACTAGACGCCCGCATTATAAAGAGTGGTGGGAGGCCCCCGATAGCGGCTGCTATAGAAAGTGTTTCACCCTAAACATTTAAAAAGGTTACAAAATTAACCAGACAGAGACACACACAAACACAGACAGAGACACACACACAGACAGACAGACACACAGAAACGCACAGACACACACGCAAACTCACACCCACGCTGCCTGCTTGCTGCTCAGTGGACCCGGCTGCCCTGCCCCTTCCAGGAAAGCCCTGCCCACTTCTCCTCGGAGACGGCATCCTCCTATCTGGCGGCGGAGACCTCACTTCCTGTTTCAGCCTCAGCTCCTCCTCCTCCCCTTGCTCGGCTGTGCCGGCCAGCAGCGTGTTGTCGGGTGACCCCTGTCCTCTGCTCAGGGCGGCCACGCTCCCTCTCAGTTCTGACAGGATCTGGTGGTTCTGCCGGGCCAGGGCAAGAGCGCTGTCCGCACTGGAGCAGGCCTGGTCCACCTGCAGAGCAACAGAATCATCAGAGCCAGCTTATTTAATAACTACCAGGATCACACTGACACACGGTGGGGGAAATACCAAGAGGTTCAAATCCCGGCTCAGTCACTGACTCGCTGTGTGTAAGCATGTGTGTGTTACCCTGAGCGAGTCACTTCACCTCCTTGCGCTCCGTCCTTCGGACAAGACGCAAAATAAAAGAGGTCCTACTGGAAGTGACTCTGCAGAAGCAGCAGCGATTTTAGAGGCGCACTCTCAAACCCCAAAGCACTAGAGCAGACACTGTTAACACCGCTTCGAAACAGACCTGAAAGCTGTAAGTGCAGAAAACCGTCAGGATGAAACAATGAAAAAGAGAAATGACTGGTGTGTTATTTAAACAGTTGTAGCACCACGTGGAGGTAAGAGAATAGATTTTAAAGATGGTCAGCGCTCCTTTAAAGGGAGGGGCCTGTGATCATGTTAATAAAGCTAATAAGAGGTGAGAGAATGGATTTTAAAGATGGTCAGCGCTCCTTTAAAGGGAGGGGCCGGTGATCCTGTTAATAAAGCTAATAAGAGGTGAGAGAATGGATTTTAAAGATGGTCAGCGCTCCTTTAAAGGGAGGGGCCGGTGATCCTGTTAATAAAGCTAATAAGAGGTGAGAGAATGGATTTTGAGTTTGAGTGATTTGATGGATTGTAACGAAGTCTTGGTCAGTCTTACCTTTTGATATATGAGATGAAGAAGTTCCTCTGTGCTGGACAGTGCCAGGCCACGGCCACTCACTGTAATGGGCATGGCTGTTGCCGTGCGTTCCGTCTCCAAGGCGGTGACACTCCCACTGCTACTGGCTGCTGTGGCCACGCCCCCATTGGCAGGGGGCGGGGTAAACAGAATGGTGGCGCTGAAAGACATTGGTCGCTAGGAGGACGTCATGGCAACTTGTTAAACTTCTCAATTCTGTAAAAAATAAGGGAGAAGATTCAGACAGCCCCCCCTGAGCTTCAATCTGCATAGTTTTATATATTATACAGCAACACCAAACACGATTCAGACAGCCCCCCTGAGCTTCAATCTGCATAGTTTTATATATTATACAGCAGTGTCCAAACACGATTCAGACAGCCCCCCTGAGCTTCAATCTGCATAGTTTTATATATTATACAGCAACACCAAACACGATTCAGACAGCCCCCCTGAGCTTCAATCTGCATAGTTTTATATATTATACAGCAACACCAAACACGATTCAGACAGCCCCCCTGAGCTTCAATCTGCATATTTTTATATATTATACAACCACACCCAACTCAATGCTATGACCCAAATATACTAGGAGTACATATGCATTGATAGGCATAATTAATGATTAATTTCAGCTAACCCTCTGTTAAAATTTTATAACGTTTGCCAGATATTTGCTCCGTTCGTTCATGGAAACGGATTTTCGAATGTTACAAGTAACCTTGCAACAGACAGCCTTTACCCTCTGTGCTTTACGAGACCTCTGCATGTGCTTTACAATGCTTCCCTGTGCTTTACCAGACCTCTCTGTGCTTTACAATGCTTCCCTGTGCTTTACCAGACCTCTCTGTGCTTTACAATGCTTCCCTATGCTTTACCAGACCTCTCTGTGCTTTACAATGCTTCCCTATGCTTTACCAGACCTCTCTGTGCTTTACAATGCTTCCCTATGCTTTACCAGACCTCTCTGTGCTTTACAATGCTTCCCTATGCTTTACCAGACCTCTCTGTGCTTTACAATGCTTCCCTGTGCTTTGTGTTTTACAATGTTTCCCTGTGGAAAGATGCCACCTCTCTGTGCTTTACAATGCTTCCCTGTGCTTTACCAGACCTCTCTGTGCTTTACAATGCTTCCCTATGCTTTACCAGACCTCTCTGTGCTTTACAATGCTTCCCTGTGCTTTACCAAGCTTCCTATGCTTTACCAGACTCTCTGTTCTTTACAATGCTTGGTACACTCTGTGCTTTACAATGCTTCCCTGTGCTATACCAGACCTCTCTGTGCTTTACAATGCACCTGTGCTTTACCAATTCTATGCTTGCAAACCTACCAAACACTGATGCAATATTAGCATTTCTGAGGTAAAACAGTAATTTATATATATACACACATACACACTCATACACCATCATCATCATTGTTAAAACCTCCATAAAACATCATAACAAATTAAATTGCGGGTGAAACAAAATCGTTATAGTATCATAATATCAGATTATATCTGCGGAAAATCGAGTTATTTTACTTTTTAGATGTTTTTATTTGTAATTGACTAACAATAGCTGCTAATATAAATGCAGTAAAAGAAACAGTTTAAAAAAAATAAACAAATGTTCAATAACACGAAGGAGGAGGAGGAGGGGGGGGGGGGGGGGGGGGGGGGGGGGACCCTGCTGATATTTTACCGCAGATTAAAATTAATAATACCATAATTATACTTCAGAGGCAAAAACACACAACATCCCCCCACCACACACCAAACCCACACACAACCCAAGCTCCCCCCACACCCAACACACATAAGACAAACACCAAAAACACCCACACCCCCCCACACAAAAAGGACACCACCCACACACACACACACACACAACACCACACACACACACACACCCCCCACACACACACACACAAACACACACACAAACCCAAACACAAACACCCACACACACACACACACAAACACACACACACACACACACACACCCACACACACCACACCAAACACACCCCCACACACACAACACACACCTCACACACACCCCACACACAAACACACACCACACACACCACACACACACAAACACACCTCCCACACACCACACACACAAACACACCTCCCACACACAACACACACACACACACACACACACACACACACACACACACACACCACACACACAAACACACACACCCACACCCACACACACCACACACACACACACACACACACCACACACACCCACACACACACACACACACACACCACACACACACACACACACACCCACACACACAAAAACCACACCCACACACACAAACACACTCCCAACACACACCCAAACACACCTGTGGACCACCCACACACCTCCCACACCTCCACACACAAACCACACCTCCCACACACCCAGGGTTGGGTGGTGTGGTGGAGGGTGTGTTTGTGTGGAGGGGGTGTTGTGTGTGTGTGTGTTGTGTGGTGGGGAAACACAACCAACACACCCTGGGTTCACAACACACACTCCCACACACCACACCACAAACACACACCTCCCACACAAACCACAAACACAACACCCCACACACACACACACACTCACACACACCCCCCCACACACAAACACACACCCACACACACACCCACCACACACACCCCCACACACCCCCCCCACACACACACCACACGACCACACCTCCACACAAACACCCCCCACACACAACACACACACACACACACACACACACCCACCCACACACACACACCCCCCACACACACCACCCCCACACACACCCACACACACACCACACCACACACACACACACACACACACACACCCACACACACACACACACAACACACACACCACACACACACCCACACACACAAACACACCTCCCACACACCACACACACACACCACACACCCACACACACACACACACACCACCCACACACACCAACACACACACACACACACCACCCACACACACACACACAAACACACAAACACACCTCCCACACACACACACCACACACACCCACACACACACACACACACACACACACCACCCACAACACACACAACACCCCCACACAACAAACACACCTCCCACACAAAACACCACACACACACACCCCACACACCTCCACACCTGGCATCACACCCCCACACACACACAACACACAACACACCACACACACACCACAACACACACACACACACACACACACAAACACACCTCACACACAAACACACCTCCCACACAAACACACCTCCCACACAAACACCATTACCTGGCAAACAGTATTAAAAAAAAAAAAAAAAAAAAAAAAAAAACAGAGGGTATATTTAAAGACCGAATATTACCGATATGTTACCATTTCTGAGGTAAATGATGCACTTCTGAACGTGAATAGCGGCTTGCTTTGTAGTTTAAAAGATTAAAAACGGTGTATCTGCGTTTATAAAGCTCGGTATACCGCGAGTTTTATAGATATATAAACACTTCCCGCCGCCGCCTCGCTCTCTCGCTCGCGCGTGTACACGCTCCGCGGTACACAAAAGAGCGAGGCACGCGCGCGCCGTGTACACGTCGCCGGCGCCGCGACACGCTTTCTGATTGGACGAGAGCTCCCGTGGGGCGAGCGCTCATTCGTCGATATACGGGCTTAAACCCGCGAGCGTGCCTCCGTGTCTGACATTGCCATTGGTCAATTGAAGAGCACGAGACAGGGCTGCAATCACCCCATTGATGCGCGCAGCGGTATATTACTAACAGTGAATAAACAAACAAACAAACAAACAAACAAACAAACAAACAAGGCATTTAAACAGCTGAAGCTTCAGCGTGTCAGAAACCTCATTCCGAGTTGCATTGTGGGATGCTGGAGGCAGCGAGTTTTTCGATTGGGTTTGAAACATTCGAGTCGCTAATAAAAATTAACAAAAAAAACAAAAACAAAAACAAAAAAAAAAAAAAAAGGTGACATTTGTTTATTTAAGTAAGTAATCCTGAGGTAAATAATTGGAATTGAATTGAAACCCCATTTACATCAAGAGACTGGAGCTGTGCGCTTCCACACCGGCAGAGGGCGCAGTTCAGCCGGGACTTAATATCAACGAAGCAAATGAGCGATTGCAGAATTAACAGCAACAAAATCCACCCTCAACCCACGCGAAATATGCACAAATATATATATATCGTTATATATATATATATATATATATATATAATATATATATATATATATATATATATATATAATATTCGTTTTTCGTTTGTCTGCTTGACTTTCTTGTTTCTCCTAGTAGTTTCTTGACTGTTCCGCTTACCCCTGTATTATGGGACTGAGGGGCAATGGTAGCACAAGTATAGGGCAGCTGCAATGGGGTGAGGGGCAATGGTAGCACAAGCAGCTGCATAGGGCTGGTAGAATGCTGCAATGGCACTATACCCTAAATGATCTTCAATGGCAAGGCAGACAGACGTGCACTGCATGGTTGTTATGTACCAGACCACTGATGTGCACATAACCTCAATGTCGCATCGTGCACAAGGCAGCTGCAATGGGGTGAGGCTGGTAGAATGGGACCCCAGTGTGCTCACTATACCCTCAAGATCTTCAATGGCAATGCAGACAGCCAGTGGCACTGCAATGGCAGTGGCACTAGGGCAGCTGTTACCATCTGGGTACACTGCTACATGTGCACCGTATAGAAGGGACCATGGTGAATGGGACCACAGTGTGAGTGACTACCATGGCACCACAGACAGTGTTATGGGCTGTCCCCTCAATGATCTTCAATGGCAATGCAGACAGACAGTGGCACTGCAATGGGTCTGTGTTACACTGAGGGGCAATGGCATCACAAGTATAGGGCAGCTGCAATGGGGCGAGGCTGGTAGAATGGGACCACAGTGTGCTCACTATACCCTCAATGATCTTCAATGGCAATGCAGACAGACAGCGGCACTGCAATGGGTCTGTATTACACTACAATGGTAGCACAAGTATAGGGCAGCTGCAATGGGGTGAGGCTGGTAGAATGGGACCACAGTGTGCTCACTATACCCTCAATGATCTTCAATGGCAATGCAGACAGACAGCGGCACTGCAATGGCTCTGTATTACACTGCAATGGTAGCACAAGTATAGGGCAGCTGCAATGGGGCGAGGCTGGTAGAATGGGACCACAGTGTGCTCACTATACCCTCAATGATCTTCAATGGCAATGCAGACAGACAGCGGCACTGCAATGGGTCTGTATTACACTACAATGGTAGCACAAGTATAGGGCAGCTGCAATGGGGTGAGGCTGGTAGAATGGGACCACAGTGTGCTCACTATACCCTCAATGATCTTCAATGGCAATGCAGACAGACAGTGGCACTGCAATGGGTCTGTATTACACTGAGGGGCAATGGTAGCACAAGTATAGGGCAGCTGCAATGGGGCGAGGCTGGTAGAATGGGACCACAGTGTGTTGACTATACCCTCAATGATCTTCAATGCAGACAGACAGTGGCAGGCAGACAGCGGCAGCTGCAATGGGGCGAGGCTATTACACTACAATGTGTAGCACAAGTATAGCTAGCAGGACCACACTGTATAACACTGCAAAACCCTGGACAGAACTACAGAGGCTGGTATAAATGGGCGCTGGCATTGCCCGCTGTGTGCTGGGCAGAGCCTGGCTGTGCTGCTCTACACAGGGCAATGCTAGCAGGACCACACTGTATAACACTGATATGAAACCCTGGAGTGAACTACAGCAGCTTCCCAGCACAGTGGTGTCTATATAAAGATGTAATCTAGTGCGCTGGCATTGCCCGCTGTGTGCTGGGCAGAGCCTGGCTGTGCTGCGCTGTACACAGGGCAGTGCTGGCGGGACCACACTGTATAACACTGACACAAAACCATGTTCTGTATAACAGAGGGATCCATTCTTTTCCCCCCCCAATCTGTTTATTTTTGATAACATGAAATGCAAACATTTTTAAACAAAAAATAACAAAAACACAGGGATGTTTTTAATTTCCAAACTTTGGAGAAGAAACAGACTCTTCCAATCAATCAATCACTCGCTCTCTCACACAACCTTGAAAGGGTACACAAGGACCTCAGTTGATTGTGTTACATGTTCCCAGGTGTTGCTAAAACTGTTTAAGTAAAGGTGTGTGGTTTAATTGACCTCTCAGAACTACATTTCCCATCATCCTCCTGCTCACATATGCCACCGAGACGGAGTTGCCCGCGAGCAAGAGGGCGATGGGAAATGTAGTTCTGACATGGAAAGCCATCTTGGAGGCAGTGGAATGCAATTTTAAAGTTTTTATTTTTAAAAAGTGTTCAAAATGCAAAAAAATTAAAACACACACCTTACTTAAACAGTTGTAGCAACACATGGGAACATGGAACACAATCAAATAGAACAGTCGTCAGGCACCCTTTAATTACAGCAAGCAGTCGCTAGCATACAGAAATCAAGAATTCACTTCGATTTTTCACAGTGTCTTCAATCTTATAACAATAAATCAAACGCTGTGTTTTATATTTTATTCATCGGTCTGCGCTGCTTTGACTGCGAGTCCAGGAGCTGCTCTTCAGTTCTAGCTGCGCTGCCGTAGTCATTGTATTGTGAATCGGTCCAGCCCTGGCTAGGACTACAGCTCCCAGCATGCCTCTGCACCCGTGGCAATGGTGAGGGATGCTGGGAGCTGTAGTTCTTTAACTGCAATGCGCTGGGCTGGGCTGTATTACATTGTTTTTGCTCAGTCTGTGTTGCTTTGACTGTGAGTTCAGGAGCTGCGCTGCCATAGACACGCGCAACACAGGCTACATCAGCCAGTGTCTTTACAGAACAGCCAACAGCACCATCTAGTGGTCTGCCACTGTGAATCAAGTTTGTATCGCTGGCAATACGCTAGCTGTACACTAGATGGCGCCAATGCAAAACCGACACTTCTAGACCGATTCAGCCTTTCCCTAGCGAGCAGTTCGGAGTTCTTTTGGTTTGCTTTTATAAAGTGGGACGTTTGCCCTCGACGAGACGCTATATAAAATTCAGAAGGGGCACGGATAGGGGCATTTCAATAAAGACCGCCCCGGGCGCGGCAAACCTTGCTCGAGAGGAAGCCCGCTAAAGCCAAGCTTTCGGTCGCCAAAAATCACCGGCGTTTGTTTTAGTATTTCATGGGCAATGCGGCTCTGCTCTGGGGCGGAACAGTTCAAAGCTGATTGAACAAGAAAAGAACACAAGTCTGTCTCTGCAGATAAAGATTAACCTAGACACTGCAGTTCAGCATCACAGACATTCTGCAGGCAGCCCAGTCGGGTCTGGACGACGCCCCCCCACCCCCCACCCCCCGACCTCGTATGGTGCATGTTGGGATTGTGGAGGACTGGCTCATCGCCCCTCCAGCCCTCCTCTCAAGGCCAGGACCAGATGCAACACTGACCCGCCTTGAATTTTGTAATCTGCAGCCGTCTTCTCATCGTTCCTGAGGACAGAGAAAGACAATCTCAGACCAGGGGGGGGTCCAAATCCTGCGTCCACGCGTGGTGCAACGATTAACATCAGGTTTAACAGCACTGAGGCGAATTTGCTTACTTATAAATTTACGGTACACTATTTTCCTCTTTCTTGAATTGATTTTGCTCTTATGATTTTCTGTAATGTGATATACGCTGTACTGTGATAACTTAGTTATCCTAGATAAATAATAATAATAAATTGAAATAACACACCTGTCACTTCTCTTGACACTGTGAACACCCACACTTGCAGCTTTCAAATCTGTTTCAAAAGCCCTGCTCACAAAGTCTGCTCTAGTGCTCTGGGCTTTGAGAGCTCTCCTCTAAAATCACTGCAGGAAGTGCTTTTCATTCCCGTGCCACACCACGGATCGTTATCGCCGTGCTCCCCTGTTTGAACACGCGGACGACAATCCTGACTCTGTCGGAGCACCAGAGCAGACATTGCGAACAGAGCTCTGAAGCAGACTTTGAAGCTTTAAGTGTAGAAAGCTGTCGGGGTGTCAGCGATGAGAAAGGACAGCTCCGTTGCTTAACCAGTTGCAGACTCCAGCTGCACAGCGGTGTGATCCAGTCCTGCTTTCACTAGGAGTTTAATAATCAGACTCCCGCTGCACAGCAGTGTGATCCAGTCCTGCTTTCACTAGGAGTTTAATAATCAGACTCCCGCTGCACAGCAGTGTGATCCAGTCCTGCTTTCACTAGGAGTTTAATAATCAGACTCCCGCTGCACAGCAGTGTGATCCAGTCCTGCTTTCACTAGGAGTTTAATAATCAGACTCCCGCTGCACAGCAGTGTGATCCAGTCCTGCTTTCACTAGGAGTTTAATAATCAGACTCCCGCTGCACAGCGGTGTGATCCAGTCCTGCTTTCACTAGGAGTTTAATAATCAGACTCCCGCTGCACAGCAGTGTGATCCAGTCCTGCTTTCACTAGGAGTTTAATAATCAGACTCCCGCTGCACAGCAGTGTGATCCAGTCCTGCTTTCACTAGGAGTTTAATAATCAGACTCCCGCTGCACAGCAGTGTGATCCAGTCCTGCTTTCACTAGGAGTTTAATAATCAGACTCCCGCTGCACAGCAGTGTGATCCAGTCCTGCTTTCACTAGGAGTTTAATAATCAGACACACCTGAGCTTGTTAGCTAGACACACTGGGGGCTGATCAAGCTGGTAGTGAAACCTGGACTGGGTGACACTGCTGTGCAATAGGAGTCTGATTACCAGCCCTGCTCTCTCTAAAGGAACTCACATCTGCTTCCCACTGTAGATAAGTCTCTGCTGCTGTGGGGGGATCCCTTCCTTCTCCTCTACTCTCTCCTTTATTCTCTCCACCTGAAACAAACAAACAAGGTATTTAAATCCATTCTCTCACCTCTTATCAGCTTTATTAACATGATCACCAGCCCCTCCCTTTAAAGGAGCGCTGACCATCTTTAAAATCCATTCTCTCACCTCTTATTAGCTTTATTAACAGGATCACCGGCCCCTCCCTTTAAAAGGAGCGTTGACCAAGGGCTGCACAATTACTGGACAGTACTATTATGAAACCTATTTACCTTATCTGTTGGTTCAATATCGATTTCAATCTCCTTTCCAGTCAAGGTCTGTAAAAAAAAAAAAAACCTCATATATATATTAACTATGAAACCTACTTGAGAAATAGACAACAAACAAGTTATATAAAAGTTCAGAGGTTCTTTAGTAAAAAAAGGTCTGTAAAAAAAAAAAAATATATATATATATGAAAACGATGAACTGCAACAAAACACAGAGAGGATATATAGATTTATAAAGACAGCACTGAGACTCGTGAACTCAGACAGCACAGCTTGAGAGAGAAGCAGGTAAATGACCACGCTGCTTACAGCTAGTGTTTACTGTCTGAAAACAACAAAATTACACTGATAACTGAACCAGGTTTGATAAACACAGAACAAAAAAACATTTCCTCGCCCCTCTCTGTGCCTCAGTTTTATATAAATGATGACAGACCCTCCCGACACACAAACAGCGCAAGAGAATGAAACGCACTCTCAAGACGATCAGAGGGAGGCTCACCCCACACTTTGAGGTTACGCTGACACACTGAAATGACAGATCACGTTGCAGTTTTACAAAAATTGAAGGAAAAAAAAACCCAAAAAGTGACGTTTTCCAAATCTAAGATGAAATACTGTCCTGCTCTTGCAGTTTCTGGTAGACTTTTGAGAAGCCATGCTGTAGTTTCTCAGATTCTTAAAGAAAATATCAAAATGACCTCCATGTAGTTTTTTGTTTTGTTTTGTTTGTTTTTTTTGGTTTTTTTAATGATGTCTGCATTCTAATAGTTCTACTGGGTGATGCAAAACTTTTGGCCATATATGTAAATGTACAGCCCAGCGTATAGCCCACAGTGTGGTACCGTGCAAATACAGAGCCCCGCCCCGTCCTGTGCAAATACAGACTAGCCCCGCGGCACCGTGCAAATACAGAGCGGAGCCCCGCCCCGCCGTGAAAATACAGAGCCCCGCCCCACCGTGCAGATGGAGCCCCGCCCCGCCGTGCAAATACAGAGCCCCGCCCCTCCGTGCAAATACAGAGCGGAGCCCCGCCCCGCCGTGCAAATACAGAGCGGAGCCCCGCCCCGCCGTGCAAATACAGAGCCCCGCCCCGCCGTGCAAATACAGAGCGGAGCCCCGCCCCGCCGTGCAAATACAGAGCGGAGCCCCGCCCCGCCGTGCAAATACAGAGCGGAGCCCCGCCCCGCCGTGCAAATACAGAGCGGAGCCCCGCCCCGCCCGTCTCTCTGTCTGTCTGTCTGTCTGTCTCTCTGTCTGTCTGTCTGCTTCAGAGACTTCAATTCAATAACGGTCGTTTCCACTTCAAGTCTTTCTCAGTGTCTTCAATTACAAGCCTTTTTCGGGGTGTTTCCTTCTCTTCCACTCTTTGTATGAAAAAAATAATGGAAAATGTAAATAAATGAATAAACAAACAAACAAACAAACAAACCGGTCTCGATTTGATTTGGGACTCGATGTTAATGTTAATTACTTTGTTTCCCCCCCCAGTTGTCTCATTGTGATTTTCACGGCGCCAGCACAGTGACGAGGCACAAACATTACAAAACAAATAAAGAAATCAACATCGCAGGCGGCGTTTTAAAGCGTTATTAATTATGAAAAAACAGTTTTTAACAGGAATAAACCCGCGTAAAATACCGACACTGCACTGAAACCAGCGGCGTGTCGGGCCCGCGTCACAGATATAATACATACAGGTATATAATTTACCAATAATAACATGCTCACCTTGACTTTAATCAGCATTTTCCACTTATTTTCTACTGAACTGATGTGAAATAAACGGCGTTAAAGCGCTTTGCTAAAATCTTCTCGCTTTCTCGTTTATTCAATGCGAGTTTCCCAGTCTGTGCAGCAGGATCTGTCTTCCCCTCGGAAACACGTTTCCCAGCAACGCGGGGGGGGGGTCATATTGCCCCGATGCAATTTCAAACCAGCCTTAAATTAATTAACTGTTTTTATTTGCAAAAGTTTGACTCTGTTCTGCTCTTTCAGTCCAGGAGCTGCGATCAAACCTCTTTGACTCTGCCTTGCAGATATATATTGTTTGTTTGTTTGTTTATAAAGATGTCCAGACAGGTGCAGTCGTTATCGTCTCGTCAGTAAAGGTCTTTATTATACGTGTATATGAATAATAATAATAAATAATAATAATAATAATAATAACAAATTGAAGAAGTCTGTTGTATTCCTGCACATAGATCTACATAGATAAACGCCAGGGGTCACAGTGAACAGAAATATCTTATTTGCACACACACACACACACACACACACTCACACTCACACACACACACACACACACACACACACTCACACACACACACACACACACACACACACACACACACACTCACACACACACACACACACACACACACACACACACACACACACACTCACACACACACACACACACACACACACACACACCACTCACACTCACACACACACACACACACACACACACACACTCACACACACACACACACACACACACACACACACACACACACACACACACACACACACACACACACACACACACACACACACACACACACACACACACACACACACACACACACACACACACACACACACACACACTCACACACACACACACACACACACACACACACACACACACACACACACACACACACACACACACACACACACACACTCACACACACACACACACACACACACACACACACACACACACTCACACACACACAAAAGAAAAACCCATCTCAAAAGGTTCTGTTTTCTGTGTACAAGTTCGAGACCCACAACTTAGGAAAAGCCATAAAATATCATACAGAAAATGAAAAGAAAAATCAGCATTTAAGCCAATTGGAAACCAGAGTCGGATCAAATAGACCCGAAACCTAATATGAGGTAAAACCGCTTGTCGTTTTTGTGCAAATACATTATTTGTCGATATTTTTAAGAAAAAGACGCAGTACTGGGAAAGGAAAGAATTGCGCATTGTGGTTGTTGTAGTTTAAATAGCCCGCAACGAGTCACCTGCAGACTACATTTCCCATAATCCGGAGCGTTTCAGTGCCGAGAAGAGCATTCTGGTCGTTGTAGTTTCTCACGCAACTCCCTCCCTCTTCATTCATTGGCCGAACGTCGGTTTAAGAACTACATTCCGCGCGTCACACCGCTTCCAGCGCGAACTATCGAGAACCCCACGGGAGCGCGCTTCCTCCTAATCGCACCTCCGCTTGACAACCTGCTGTTTACAGCATTAGCAGCAAAGGTAACCAAATAAATCGCTGAGATAGAAAATGTTTAAATGCTGTGGGCTCCCTGCAAGCAGTAGTGTCTGTGTCGATTGATCTCTGTGCCTGTATGCTAATTATATGTTTCGGAGATATAAATGCACAGCCTAAATTATTCTGATATTTCCTCTCATCAGATTGATTAAATTGCAGGTGCAATCGTTCGTGTAAAACGCGCAGAACTTCTTCATTTATTATTATTATTATTATTATTATTATTATTATTATTATTATTATTATTATTATTATTAAAAGATCAATGCACTGCCATCAAAATGAACAGCAAAGGCACTGGAGCACTTTGCAACAGCTTGTGAAACCGTGCTGCTGTCGGGTCAGCATTGAAGAAGAGGACTTTTGGAACATGGGAGTCACTGCTGTGGAGTTTTGCCTTTTTTTGTTTTAGGTCAGCAGAGGATGTTTGCTGTCAACAGATCCTCTGGAGGGGGATGCTTCTGCAAACACGGCTTTAGCGTTTGCAGAAGCATCCGTTTTTTGCACCGTGCCCCGCTCAGATCTCATATAGTGACGCATAAATAATTATGCACTTTTTTTTATTATTATTTATTTTGTTAAGAGTATTGTAAAAATCGCGCCTATTATGCTAATTTTACCCCATTTTGAAATCGCCATTTTGGTATGGGCTTTCTCATAATGAAGCGACGTGACGTTATAAGTCATCATAACTAGTGATAATTTTTAATGTTATTTGTCGAGGTGTGGTAAAGCATAGGCAAGCATTGTAAAGCACAGAGAGGTCTGGTAAAGCATAGGGAAGCATTGTAAAGCACAGAGAGGTCTGGTAAAGCATAGGGAAGCATTGTAAAGCACAGAGAGGTCTGGTAAAGCATAGGGAAGCATTGTAAAGCACAGAGAGGTCTGGTAAAGCATAGGGAAGCATTGTAAAGCACAGGGAAGCATTGTAAAGCACAGAGAGGTCTGGTAAAGCACAGGGAAGCATTGTAAAGCACAGAGAGGTCTGGTAAAGCACAGGGAAGCATTGTAAAGCACAGAGAGGTCTGGTAAAGCATAGGGAAGCATTGTAAAGCACAGAGAGGTCTGGTAAAGCACAGGGAAGCATTGTAAAGCACAGAGAGGTCTGGTAAAGCACAGGGAAGCATTGTAAAGCACAGAGAGGTCTGGTAAAGCATAGGGAAGCATTGTAAAGCACAGAGAGGTCTGGTAAAGCATAGGGAAGCATTGTAAAGCACAGAGAGGTCTGGTAAAGCACAGGGAAGCATTGTAACAGGAAAGCAGCATTGTAAAGCACAGAGAGGTCTGGTAAAGCACAGGGAAGCATTGGCACAGCATTGTAAAGCACAAGCACAGAGAGGTCTGGTAAAGCACAGGGAAGCATTGTAAAGCACAGAGAGGTCTGGTAAAGCACAGGGAAGCATTGTAAAGCACAGAGAGGTCTGGTAAAGCACAAAGGAAGCATTGTAAAGCACAGAGAGGTCTGGTAAAGCAGAGAGGTCTGGTAGGGAAGCATTGTAAAGCACAGAGAGGTCTGGTAAAGCACAGGGAAGCATTGTAAAGCACAGAGAGGTCTGGTAAAGCACATTGTAAAGGAGAGCATTGTAAAGCACAGAGAGGTCTGGTAAAGCACAGGGAAGCATTGTAAAGCACAGAGAGGTCTGGTAAAGCACAGGGAAGCATTGTAAAGCACAGAGAGGTCTGGTAAAGCATAGGGAAGCATTGTAAAGCACAGAGAGGTCTGGTAAAGCACAGGGAAGCATTGTAAAGCACAGAGAGGTCTGGTAAAGCACAGGGAAGCATTGTAAAGCACAGAGAGGTCTGGTAAAGCACAGGGAAGCATTGTAAAGCACAGAGAGGTCTGGTAAAGCATAGGGAAGCATTGTAAAGCACAGAGAGGTCTGGGAAAGCATAGGGAAGCATTGTAAAGCACAGAGAGGTCTGGTAAAGCATAGGGAAGCATTGTAAAGCACAGAGAGGTCTGGTAAAGCATAGGGAAGCATTGTAAAGCACAGAGAGGTCTGGTAAAGCATAGGGAAGCATTGTAAAGCACAGCAAAGCAGAGAGGAGAGGTCTGGTAAAGCATAGGGAAGCATTGTAAAGCACAGAGAGGTCTGGTAAAGCATAGGGAAGCATTGTAAAGCACAGAGAGGTCTGGTAAAGCATAGGGAAGCATTGTAAAGCACAGAGAGGTCTGGTAAAGCACAGGGAAGCATTGTAAAGCACAGAGAGGTCTGGTAAAGCACAGGGAAGCATTGTAAAGCACAGAGAGGTCTGGTAAAGCATAGGAAGCATTGTAAAGCAAGCATAAAGCATAGGCAAGCATTCTGTTTAATGGGTCGTTTTGCCATAATTTTGAATATTGTATAAAACATGACATCCAAATAGATGAAGAGCCTCTTTCTCTCTGTTTGCAGAACCTCTTGTCCGTCAGACCAGCTCCACTCGTGAAAGATGCCGCGCATTGAGAACGACATCAAGCTGGACTTCAAAGATGTGCTGCTTCGACCCAAAAGAAGCACACTGAAGTCACGCAGCGAGGTCAGAGTCACGACAATATCATTGTTCCACCTGTCTGTGTCAGATTACTACACTCTGAAAAGAGTTGAGTTTCATTAAAGCTGCAGACAGACAGACAGACAGACAGACAGACAGACAGAGCCCCACAAGCCTGTTCAGTTTGACGCTACAGTATAATCCCTTCTTCTTGGGGTCTGTGTTTGTTTACTACACTCTGAAAAGAGTTTCATCAACCCACAGGAGAAGAAACAGACTCTTCCAATCTCTCTCTCTCTCTCTCTCTCTCTCTCACAAAATACAGCTTAAATAACAATTAACTAAGGATTTTAACGAAGCTACTGTCAGCGCTCCTTTAAAGGGAGGGGCCAGTGGTCCTGTTAATAAAGCTAATACGAGGTGAGAGAATGGATTTTAAAGATGGTCAGCGCTCCTTTAAAGGGAGGGGCCGGTGATCCTGTTAATAAAGCTAATAAGAGGTGAGAGAATGGATTTTAAAGATGGTCAGCGCTCCTTTAAAGGGAGGGGCCAGTGATCATGTTAATAAAGCTAATAAGAGGTGAGAGAATGGATTTTAAAGATGGTCAGCGCTCCTTTAAAGGGAGGGGTCAGTGATCCTGTTAATAAAGCTAATAAGAGGTGAGAGAATGGATTTTAAAGATGGTCAGCGCTCCTTTAAAGGGAGGGGCCAGTGATCATGTTAATAAAGCTAATAAGAGGTGAGAGAATGGATTTTAAAGATGGTCAGCGCTCCTGTAAAGGGAGGGGCCAGTGATCCTGTTAATAAAGCTAATAAGAGGTGAGAGAATGGATTTTAAAGATGGTCAGCGCTCCTTTAAAGGGAGGGGCCAGTGATCCTGTTAATAAAGCTAATACGAGGTGAGAGAATGGATTTTAAAGATGGTCAGCGCTCCTTTAAAGGGAGGGGCCAGTGATCCTGTTAATAAAGCTAATAAGAGGTGAGAGAATGGATTTTAAAGATGGTCAGCACTCCTTTAAAGGGAGGGGCCAGTGATCCTGTTAATAAAGCTAATAAGAGGTGAGAGAATGGATTTTAAAGATGGTCAGCGCTCCTTTAAAGGGAGGGGCCGGCGATCCTGTTAATAAAGCTAATAAGAGGTGAGAGAATGGATTTTAAAGATGGTCAGCGCTCCTTTAAAGGGAGGGTCATTGCAGATGTAACTTGCTGTGATCCTACCTTGCTGCGTCCTAGTTCATATTGTATTCTAGCAGTGTTGTTATTCAGCCCTGGCTGTAAACTACACTGTGTTTCAATATGAAGCTTGCATTGTAACCCTGTGCTGCCCTGAAACGCCTGTGTGAGTCGCCTGGGGTAAAGCAGGGGTCGACCCGATGGGTGTCAGGGTGAGCGTTGGTATAATGGAGGCTGTGGGGTGACGCTGCTCTGTGTGTTTTTTTCAGGTGAATTTGACCCGCAGCTTCACGTTCCGGAACTCGAAGCAGTCCTACGAGGGCATCCCAGTGATCGCTGCCAACATGGACACCGTGGGCACCTTCGAGATGGCGCGGGCGCTGGGCAAGGTGCGAGGGCCCTTGGGTTACGCCACTCGGAGCCCAAGTCATCAGTTCGAAACCTTCCATTTTATATTGTTTAGTGTTCCTGTTATAAAGAAACCTGTTCAGAGCTTCGGGTCAGATTTTGGGGTCATTTCAGTAACTGTCTGTCTAATTGTGACACTGCGTGAGTGTGTTTCGCAATACTATCTCAGTCATGAGTGTTTTCAATACTGCAATACAGCAGAGCGTGCTGACTTATGGGCTGTGCAGCCTCACCTTTCAACTGCAATGTTAGTTTGAACTGCAACACAAGAAAGGTGGTCTTCCAATAAAAGCATAATTCTCCTTTGCTTTATTGATCACAAGCAATAGGACTGTAAAGCAATTATACAGAGAAACAGAACATATATATATATATACACACACACTGAAGGAATACACAGGTCTGCCAAAAGTGTAGCATCACCCCCTCTATATAGAATGAACCCCCTCAGCTTCATAGAGTCCAGTGAAAGCTGCTGAATAATGTTCCCTTGTTAACATATTGAATTGCACCCCCTCTATATAGAATGAACTCCCTCAGCTTCATAGAGTCCAGTGAAAGCTGCTGAATAATGTTCCCTTGTTAACATATTGAATTGCACCCCCTCTATATAGAATGAACTCCCTCAGCTTCATAGAGTCCAGTGAAAGCTGCTGAATAATGTTCCCTTGTTAACATATTGAATTGCACCCCCTCTATATAGAATGAACTCCCTCAGCTTCATAGAGTCCAGTGAAAGCTGCTGAATAATGTTCCCTTGTTAACATATTGAATTGCACCCCCTCTATATAGAATGAACTCCCTCAGCTTCATAGAGTCCAGTGAAAGCTGCTGAATAATGTTCCCTTGTTAACATATTGAATTGCACCCCCTCTATATAGAATGAACTCCCTCAGCTTCATAGAGTCCAGTGAAAGCTGCTGAATAATGTTCCCTTGTTAACATATTGAATTGCACCCCCTCTATATAGAATGAACTCCCTCAGCTTCATAGAGTCCAGTGAAAGCTGCTGAATAATGTTCCCTTGTTAACATATTGAATTGCACCCCCTCTATATAGAATGAACTCCCTCAGCTTCATAGAGTCCAGTGAAAGCTGCTGAATAATGTTCCCTTGTTAACATATTGAATCTCACCCCCTCTATATAGAATGAACTCTCTCAGCTTCATAGAGTCCAGTGAAAGCTGCTGAATAATGTTCCCTTGTTAACATATTGAATTGCACTACAGCATATAGAATGAACTGGAAAGCTTCATAGAGTCCAAGAAAGCTGCTGAATAATGTTCCCTTGTTAACATACAATTGCACCCCCTCTATACAGAATGAACTCCCTCAGCTTCATAGAGTCCAGTGAAAGCTGCTGAATAATGTTCCCTTGTTAGACATATTGAATTGCAGCCCCCTCTATATAGAATGAACTCCCTCAGCTTCATAGAGTCCAAGTGGTGAAGCTGGATTTTAAAGATGGTCAGCGCTCCTTTAAAGGGAGGGGCTCTCTCTCCTCTCTTTAAAGCTAATAAGAGGTGAGAGAATGGATTTTAAAGATGGTCAGCACTCCTTTAAAGGGAGGGGCCAGTGATCCAGTTAATAAAGCTAATAAGAGGTGAGAGAATGGATTTTAAAGATGGTCAGAATCTCCTTTAAAGGGAGGGGCCAGTGATCCTGTTAATAAAGCTAATAAGAGGTGAGAGAATGGATTTTAAAGATGGTCAGCGCTCCTTTAAAGGGAGGGGCCAGTGATCATGTTAATAAAGCTAATAAGAGGTGAGAGAATGGATTTTAAAGATGGTCAGCGCTCCTTTAAAGGGAGGGGTCAGTGATCATGTTAATAAAGCTAATAAAAGGTGAGAGAGTGGATTTTAAAGATGGTCAGCGCTCCTTTAAGGGAGGGTCATTGTAGATATAACTTGCTGTGATGCTAACCTGCACAGTGTGGGGGCGCTGTTTCTATATACATGTATCCATAACTTCAAAGCAGTCAGAATTTCTGTTGAAGCATATTGCATGACCCCCTCTCTCTCTCTCTCTCTCCCCCGCTCCCCCTCCCTCTGTCTCTCTCCCCTGCTCCCTCTCCCTCCCCTGCTCCCTTGCCCTACCTCCCTCTCCCTCTCCTCTCTCCCCCTCACTCCTCCTCCCCCTTCTTTCCCTCTCTCCTCCTGTCTCCTCTCTCCCTCCCTCTTTCCCTCTGTCCTCTCTCCTCCTCCTCCCCCCTCTCTTTCCCTCTCTCTCTCCTCTCCTCTCTCCCCCCTCACTCCTTCCTCTCTTTCCCTCTCTCATCTCTCTCTCTCTCTCTCTCTCTCTCTCTCTCTCTCTCTCTCTCTCTCTCTCTCTCTCTCTCAGAATATAGCAGCGAGTTCAGGGACGGGTCAAGGAGATTTCGAGCGCCTCTCTGAGATCCTGTGTGCGGTGCCCCAGGTCCGCTACATCTGTCTGGACGTTGCTAACGGTTACTCTGAACACTTTGTGCAGTATGTGAAGGACGTCAGAGAGAGGTTCCCAGAGCACACCATCATAGTGAGAGGAGAGAGTGTGTCTGTGCGTCAGTCTGTGTGTGTCTCGGTGTGTCTGTCTCGGTGTGTGTGTCTCAGTGTGTGTGTCCCTGTCTCAGTGTGTGTGTCTGTCTGTCTCAGTTTGTGTGTGTGTCTCGGTGTGTGTGTGTGGGTGTGTGTGTGTCTCGGTGTGTGTTTCTCAGTGTGTGTGTCTGTCTGTCTCAGTTTGTGTGTGTCTCGGTGTGTGTGTCTCAGTGTGTGTTTGTCTGTCTGTGTGTGTCTCAGTGTGTCTGTCTCGGTGTGTGAGTGTGTCTGTCTCAGTTTGTGTGTGTGTCTCGGTGTGTCTGTCTGTGTGTCTCAGAGTGTGTCTCAGTGTACCCAGATGTCTGGGTGTTTTTCACACTGTTTATCCAGAGTGCTTGATGACCCGTTCTCTCCCCCCCTGTCCCAGGCTGGCAATGTTGTGACGGGGGAGATGGTAGAAGAGCTCCTCCTCTCTGGAGCCGACATCATTAAAGTTGGCATCGGACCAGGCAAGCATATAAAAACAAAAACACCTTTCTATACTGTGGAGAAATCTCTCTGTCATCCACAGCACATGCTGCAGACCCTGTGTTTATTACAGTACAGACCCTGTGTTTATTACAGTACAGACCCTGTGTTTATTACAGTACAGACCCTGTGTTTATTACAGTACAGACCCTGTGTTTATTACAGTACGGGACCCTGTGTTTATTACAGTACAGACCCTGTGTTTATTACAGTACAGACCCTGTGTTTATTACAGCACAGGGACCCTGTGTTTATTACAGCACAGGGACCCTGTGTTTATTACAGTACAGACCCTGTGTTTATTACAGTACGGGACCCTGTGTTTATTACAGTACGGGACCCTGTGTTTATTACAGTACAGACCCTGTGTTTATTACAGTACAGGGACCCTGTGTTTATTACAGTACAGGGACCCTGTGTTTATTACAGTACAGGGACCCTGTGTTTATTACAGTACAGACCCTGTGTTTATTACAGTACAGGGACCCTGTGTTTATTACAGTACAGACCCTGTGTTTATTACAGCACAGGGACCCTGTGTTTATTACAGTACAGGGACCCTGTGTTTATTACAGTACAGACCCTGTGTTTATTACAGTACAGACCCTGTGTTTATTACAGTACAGGGACCCTGTGTTTATTACAGTACAGGGACCCTGTGTTTATTACAGTACAGGTGTTTATTACAGTACCCCTGTGTTTATTACAGTACAGACCCTGTGTTTATTACAGTACAGGGACCCTGTGTTTATTACAGTACGGGACCCTGTGTTTATTACAGTACAGACCCTGTGTTTATTACAGTACAGGGACCCTGTGTTTATTACAGTACAGGGACCCTGTGTTTATTACAGTACAGGGACCCTGTGTTTATTACAGTACGGGACCCTGTGTTTATTACAGTACAGACCCTGTGTTTATTACAGTACAGGGACCCTGTGTTTATTACAGTACGGGACCCTGTGTTTATTACAGTACAGACCCTGTGTTTATTACAGTACAGGGACCCTGTGTTTATTACAGTACAGACCCTGTGTTTATTACAGTACAGGGACCCTGTGTTTATTACAGTACGGGACCCTGTGTTTATTACAGTACAGACCCTGTGTTTATTACAGTACAGGGACCCTGTGTTTATTACAGTACAGGGACCCTGTGTTTATTACAGTACAGGGACCCTGTGTTTATTACAGTACGGGACCCTGTGTTTATTACAGTACAGACCCTGTGTTTATTACAGTACTGGACCCTGTGTTTATTACAGTACAGACCCTGTGTTTATTACAGCACAGGGACCCTGTGTTTATTACAGTACAGACCCTGTGTTTATTACAGTACAGACCCTGTGTTTATTACAGTACGGGACCCTGTGTTTATTACAGTACAGACCCTGTGTTTATTACAGTACAGGGACCCTGTGTTTATTACAGTACAGACCCTGTGTTTATTACAGTACAGACCCTGTGTTTATTACAGTACAGACTCTGTGTTTATTACAGTACAGGGACCCTGTGTTTATTACAGTACAGACCCTGTGTTTATTACAGTACAGACCCTGTGTTTATTACAGTACAGGGACCCTGTGTTTATTACAATACAGACTCTGTGTTCCTCATACACTGACTCCCCCCCTTGCCCAGGTTCGGTGTGCACGACGCGTAAGAAGACGGGGGTGGGGTACCCCCAGCTCAGCGCCGTCATCGAGTGCGCAGACGCAGCACACGGCCTCAATGGACACATCATCTCTGTGAGCCTCTGTGTGTTTGTGTGTGTGTGTGTGTGTGTGTCTCTGTCTGCTGGCTGGCTGTCTGTCTGTGTGATTCTGTGTGCGTCTCTCTGTCTCCTGGCTTGCTGGCTGTGTGTGTCTCTCTGTCTGCTGGCTGGCTGTCTATGTGTTTGTCTGTGTTACTCTGTGTGTGTGTCTCTCTCTGTCTGCTGGCTGGCTGTCTGTCTGTGTGTCTCTGTCTAGCTAAAATGTTAACATTGTATCCCCTCTCCTTTCTCTCGCTCTCTCTCCCCCTCCCTTCCCTCTCACCCTGTCTCTCTCAGGATGGAGGCTGTACCTGCCCAGGCGATGTAGCCAAAGCTTTTGGTGAGAAAAAACAAATCCTTTCTGACACTGTGAACCCACTAAACCACCTCCCTGAGGGGATGGGAAGGATTAGCAAGGGATAGGAAGGGTTAACGAGGGATGGGAAGGATTAACAAGGGATGGGAAGGATTAGCAAGGGATAGGAAGGATTAACGAGGGATGGAATGGATTAACGAGGGATGGGAAGGATTAGCAAGGGATAGGAAGGATTAACGAGGGATGGGAAGGATTAGCAAGGGATAGGAAGGATTAACGAGGGATGGGAAGGATTAGCAAGGGATAGGAAGGATTAGCAAGGGATAGGAAGGGTTAACGACGGATGGGAAGGATTAGCAAGGGTAGCAAGCCCTGTTGTTGAATCTCTAGGATCCTTTTAAGACCCGACTTGCGAGCTCAGTTAGCCGGTAGCAACGACCTCGTCTCGGTCGCTCATTCTCTCGTGTGTCTCGTGTTTGGTCGTCCCCCCCCCTCCAGGCGCAGGGGCTGATTTCGTGATGCTGGGGGGCATGCTGGCGGGGCACTCGGAGAGCGGGGGCGAGATGATTGAGAAGGGGGGGCAGCAGTACAAGCTGTTCTATGGTATGAGCTCTGAGACGGCGATGAAGAGGCACGCGGGAGGAGTCGCGGACTACAGGTGAGAGAGAGAGCACCCCACGCTAACAACACGCTAGCAACACGCCCGGACCACATGCCAGTGCAACAGAGGTACACAGCGGCACAGCACTCGTGTGTGACCGCCCTGCTTTGTGTCTGTGCGTCTGTCTGTCTGTACAATCTCCTGTCTGTTTGTTTCAGGGCCTCTGAAGGTAAGACAGTGGAAGTCCCCTTCAAGGGTGATGTGGAGCATACCATCAGGGACATCCTGGGGGGGGTGCGCTCCACCTGCACCTACGTGGGAGCTTCCAAACTGAAAGAGTTGAGCCGCAGGACCACCTTCATCCGAGTCACTGAGCAACTCAACACAGTGTTCGGAGCCAGCAACTAGACACCCCACCAACCCACACCCACACCTTCATCCGAGTCACTGAGCAACTCAACACAGTGTTCGGAGCCAGCAACTAGACACCCCACCAACCCACACCCACACCTTCATCCGAGTCACTGAGCAACTCAACACAGTGTTCGGAGCCAGCAACTAGACACCCCACCAACCCACACCCACACCTTCATCCGAGTCACTGAGCAACTCAACACAGTGTTCGGAGCCAGCAACTAGACACCCCACCAACCCACACCCACACCTTCATCCGAGTCACTGAGCAACTCAACACAGTGTTCGGAGCCAGCAACTAGACACCCCACCAACCCACACCCACACCTTCATCCGAGTCACTGAGCAACTCAACACAGTGTTCGGAGCCAGCAACTAGACACCCCACCAACCCACACCCACACCTTCATCCGAGTCACTGAGCAACTCAACACAGTGTTCGGAGCCAGCAACTAGACACCCCACCAACCCACACCCACACCTTCATCCGAGTCACTGAGCAACTCAACACAGTGTTCGGAGCCAGCAACTAGACACCCCACCAACCCACACCCACACCTTCATCCGAGTCACTGAGCAACTCAACACAGTGTTCGGAGCCAGCAACTAGACACCCCACCAACCCACACCCACACCCACACCTTCATCCGAGTCACTGAGCAACTCAACACAGTGTTCGGAGCCAGCAACTAGACACCCCACCAACCCACACCCACACCTTCATCCGAGTCACTGAGCAACTCAACACAGTGTTCGGAGCCAGCAACTAGACACCCCACCAACCCACACCCACACCCACACCTTCATCCGAGTCACTGAGCAACTCAACACAGTGTTCGGAGCCAGCAACTAGACACCCCACCAACCCACACCCACACCTTCATCCGAGTCACTGAGCAACTCAACACAGTGTTCGGAGCCAGCAACTAGACACCCCACCAACCCACACCCACACCCACACCTTCATCCGAGTCACTGAGCAACTCAACACAGTGTTCGGAGCCAGCAACTAGACACCCCACCAACCCACACCCACACCTTCATCCGAGTCACTGAGCAACTCAACACAGTGTTCGGAGCCAGCAACTAGACACCCCACCAACCCACACCCACACCCACATCCGAGTCACTGAGCAACTCAACACAGTGTTCGGAGCCAGCAACTAGACACCCCACCAACCCACACCCACACCTTCGTCCGAGTCACTGAGCAACTCAACACAGTGTTCGGAGCCAGCAACTAGACACCCCACCAACCCACACCCACACCTTCATCCGAGTCACTGAGCAACTCAACACAGTGTTCGGAGCCAGCAACTAGACACCCCACCAACCCACACCCACACCTTCATCCGAGTCACTGAGCAACTCAACACAGTGTTCGGAGCCAGCAACTAGACACCCCACCAACCCACACCCACACCTTCGTCCGAGTCACTGAGCAACTCAACACAGTGTTCGGAGCCAGCAACTAGACACCCCACCAACCCACACCCACACCTTCATCCGAGTCACTGAGCAACTCAACACAGTGTTCGGAGCCAGCAACTAGACACCCCACCAACCCACACCCACACCCACACCTTCATCCGAGTCACTGAGCAACTCAACACAGTGTTCGGAGCCAGCAACTAGACACCCCGCCAACCCACACCCACACCTTCATCCGAGTCACTGAGCAACTCAACACAGTGTTCGGAGCCAGCAACTAGACACCCCACCAACCCACACCCACACCTTCATCCGAGTCACTGAGCAACTCAACACAGTGTTCGGAGCCAGCAACTAGACACCCCACCAACCCACACCCACACCTTCATCCGAGTCACTGAGCAACTCAACACAGTGTTCGGAGCCAGCAACTAGACACCCCACCAACCCACACCCACACCTTCATCCGAGTCACTGAGCAACTCAACACAGTGTTCGGAGCCAGCAACTAGACACCCCACCAACCCACACCCACACCTTCATCCGAGTCACTGAGCAACTCAACACAGTGTTCGGAGCCAGCAACTAGACACCCCGCCAACCCTCACTGGTACCAGCACCAAGGCATGCTGGGAGATGTAGTTTTTTTTTAACAGACTTCAATATAAACTATAGCAAAGCAACACTCACTGCAGTCGCACCTCTGTAAAGAACTACAACTCCCATCAACCCTCCCTGGTACTGCCAGCACCGAGGCATGCTGGGAGATGTAGTTTTTTTTTTTAACAGACTTCAATATAAACTATAGCAAAGCAACACTCACTGCCATTGCGCCTCTGTAAAGAACTACAGCTCCCATCAACCCTTGCTGGTACTGCCAGCACCGAGGCATGCTGGGAGATGTAGTTTTTACAGTGATCCTCTCTGTCTTTATCAATTTACCAGCAAACTTAAGACCAAATTATAGACGGACCAACACTTTGTTTTTATTCACCAGCGACCAAAGTTGAAAATGAAATCCAATACGGTTATTAGACTGCTAGAGCAAGCCATGAAATCAAGGACATTTTGACTAAAGAGACATTCCTAGCATTTTTTTTTTTTTTTTCAATGCTTCGTTGCTTTCTGATAAAAGATTGCAGAGAAACTCAACTCTCTTCAGAGTGTAGTAAACTAACACAGACCCCAAGAAGAAGGGATTATACTGTAGCGTCAAACTGAACAGGATTGTGGGGCTCTGTCTTTCTGTCTGTCTGCAGCTTTATTGAAACTCAACACAGTAAACTAACACAGATCCCAAGAAGGAATTATATTTCTGGTGTCAAATGCAACCTGATTCAAGGAGATTGTCTGCAGCTTTGATACATAGCGTAGTCCTGCTGAAAATGTGCATTGTAACTCTGTTATTTCCATATATACATATGTATTACAAACTTACTTTGAATGTGTTGTTTTTTTGTTTTTTTTAAAGATTATGTGTTTTTCTTTTAAAATGCGTTTTTTTTTTCAATGTCGTAAAGGTGATAGACAAAGAGAAGGAGAAGTGATACCTTTTATTGGACTAGCTGAGTAATTATTCACAAGCTTTCACCCCCCCCCCCTCTTTAGACATGAGAAAGAAAAGTGCGCTCTGCAAAGAGAAGCCCTTCAAATGTTTCAGTAAAGATTTTAAATTGACATTCTGTGTGTGTGTGTGTGCAATACTCTGAAAAATAAACATGCAATGCTACAAAAAAACGTGAACCTCTTTGTGTGTGTGTGTGTGTGTGTGTGTGGTTTTTTTTTCAATATTTCTTTGTTAAAAAAAGCAAAGATTGGGTGAATCTCACCAAGCAGCTTCTTGAAGGATCCAGGGTTGAGCTTCAACAAAATTACTGGGGAGTTGGTTCCAGACCAACACAATTCTTTTAGCCTGTCTGCATATAACATGCCTTTTACCCGGAATAATTCTGGTTGCTCTTCTTTGCACTCTTTCTAGAGCAGCAATATCTTTTTTATAGCGAGGTGACCAGAACTGCACACAATATTCAAGATGAGGTCTTACTAGTGCATTGTACAGTTTTAACATTACTTCCCTTGATTTAAATTCAACACTTTTCAATGTATCCGAGCATCTTGTTAGCCTTTTTTTATAGCTTCCCCACATTGTCTAGATGAAGACATTTCTGAGTCAACAAAAACTCCTAGGTCTTTTTCATAGATTCCTTCTCCAATTTCAGTATCTCCCATATGATATTTATAATGTACATTTTTATTTCCTGCGTGCAGTACCTTACACTTTTCTCTATTAAATGTAATTTGCCATGTGTCTGCCCAGTTCTGAATCTTGTCTAGATCATTTTGAATGACCTTTGCTGCTGCAACAGTGTTTGCCACTCCTACTTTTGTGTCGTTTGCTTACTATACCAGAATCTAAATCATGAATGTAGATTAGGAATAGCAGAGGACCTAATACTGATCCCTGTGGTACTCCACTGGTTACCCTCTTGCTATGTTCAGATTTTAGGTACAGATGTTGTGTTTTGGGTCATGTTGACCCGATGCAATTTCAAACTAATTTAAACAGCCTTGGATTGATTCAATGTTTTTATTTCTAAAGGTTTGACTCTGTTCTGCTCTTTCAGTCCAGGAGCTGTGATAAAACTTCTTTGACTGCCAGCTTGGGAGCTCCTCATTCTGGAGTGTCTTTATCAGTGAGATGCTGTTGCAACACTGACAGAGAACACTGATGAAGGCACTAGAGCCCAAACGCTGGTCTGCTTGGCTCAGTTTAGTTTCAGTAACACTGATGAAGGCTCTAGATCCCCAAACTAGAGCTGGACTGCTGGACTCAGTTTAGTTTTAGTAACACTGATGAAGGCACTAGTGTGTGTGTGTGTGTGTGTGTCTTTATAATATCCATATTATTATTTATTCAGCTGTGGCAAAAACAAAGGAATGTGGCACAGCTGAAGAAATTCCCAAGAATCTCAGTATAATAAGTGACATCATCTCTCTCCGTGTTGCAGAGGAGTGTTAGAAACTGGCTCCATCTTGGCTCTGTCCGGATCTGCTCTCCGCTCTCCACTGCAGACCGCCAGAGCCAAGATGGAGGATAGCGGGTGCAGTTTCCCCTATATAGGAATGCGACCTACTCTATGCAATTACAACAGTGTGTGTGTGTGTGTGGTAGTTAGTGATTGCTATGCAGCATAATTTTGTTGTCAAGGAAACAGTTCTCTTCCTGCTGCTGTTGCCGTGGTGATAAGGGATAGCTGCAAGTGAGAGAGGAAAAGGGGGAGGGAGAGAGAGGAAAAGGGGGAGGGAGAGAGGGTTAACCCCTGGGGGAGGGAGAGAGGGTTATATATCATCCCCAATATATATATTATATATATTATAATATATATAAATATTGGTGTATTTTGTAAATATGTTATATATATATTCTGCTTTGTTTTTTCTAGGATTATTTGTACTTTCAATACAGTATGTATTCGTGTATATTTGTATATATTCCGATATGTTCTGCTTCGTGTACAATTATTGACAAATGTGTATTTATTACATAAATATGTATTTATTAAATAGATTGATAGACTGACAGGGAGAGGTAGAAAGATTGACAGACAGACAGAAACACTGATTGAAAGAAAGACAGACAAAGTCAGAGAGACAGACAGACAGGCAGACAGAAATATCTAGACAGACAGACAGATTAATAGAGACAGATGTACAGAAATAGCTCGACAGACAGACAGACAGAACTAGCTCGACAGACAGACAGACAGGCAACAGCAACCTAAACATTAAAAACGTGTTTGTTTGTGTTGTTTGTTGTTGTTTTGTATACGTTCAAAAGGGGCTTTTCTTGTCGCTTTTAAACGCAGCCGCCCCGGTCGCTGTCACCCTCCTCCAGTGACGCGTCTCCCGGTCCAGACGCCGCTCTCCCCTTACCCAGCTGTTCCGACCCAACAGTACCAGCAAATCACAGCTTTCTGATCTACACCGACCGGGCCGGACACCGGAGCCGACACGGGATCAGCGCACCGACACCTGCACACCTGCCCTGCGTTGTTATGGGACACACCTGCGCAGTTTCCAATTCAAAATCAACCGGGTCGATATCTCGCTAGAAATGATAAATAGCTGGTATAATAGATAGAGATATCTTTAGAGAGAGACTCTAACTGGTATAATAGATATATAATATATATATATATATATATATATATATAATATATATATATATATATATATATATATATATATATATATTCCTAACTAACAACGTGGCGGCGCGTACAGGGTTAAGCGGATTGCTGTTTCAGAGACTCTGCACGTTTATTATAGAGAGAGCTGTTGGTATATCATCGGTCGTGTCGGTGCTTTATATTATTATACCGGGGTTTGTTTTTGGAGGAATTGCAGCCCCCAGCGAGCCGCTGCACCCGGGCTGCACGCAGAGATGTCCCGGTAATCGAGTGCCTCGGCGCCGCCGGTTGCTTTGCTGGTGTCGGTGTGAACACGCCGCCGGACCGGGCGATGGTCAGGATTCGCGCATTCGCTTTGCTTTATGCGACTGCGTGGTCCTTCTGCACGGAAAACACCGAGATATAATAATACAGCGCTGGCTTGCGGAAAGCGACTCGGAATCATTTCACCAAAGGTACATAGATTATAATATTTTACATTGGCATGTCTGTCTGTCTATCTATCTATAGATCTATCCATCTGTGTCTGTGTGTCTATCTATCTATCTATCTATCTATCTATCTATCTATCTATCTATCTATCTATCTCTCTGTCTATCTATCTATCTGTCTGTATGTATGTAACGATCTATCTGTATTAATTACATGCTCATAATATGTGGAGATATATATATATATAAGGGTACATGATATTTTGAAGTATATTCATTATAATAATAATATTAAATATGTATATTATTGTAATTCTAGCGCTGTACTCTAGATGCATTTGATATTACGGCGTGCGTGTTTTGCATATGTAGATAAACGCTAATAATAATAATAATAATAATAATAATAATAATAATAATAATAATAATAAAGCGTTCACAGTGGATGTACTAATCACAATGTATACATTATAAATGACACTGCGAGTTACGCAATCGTGCGGCGGCTGGTCCGCAGTGTGAATGTCGGTTCCCGTGCAACGTGATTCATTTCTGCAAGGCAAGCGCCCGGCCCGGTTTAAACGAGTGCCGCCGCGGCCGAGGCACTGCAGAACCGCGCCGGTGCAGGGCTGCGGGCTCGGATAGCGTGGCGGAGAATCCGCGCTGGGCTGCGGCTGCAAAGAAATACACAGGAGCGGTCCCCGGTCCAAAACGTGCTTCTGCTGCAAAGAAATACACAGGAGCGGTCCCCGGTCCAAAACGTGCTTCTGCTGCAAAGAAATGCACAGGAGCGGTCCCCGGTCCAAAACGTGCTTCTGCTGCAAAGAAATACACAGGAGCGGTCCCCGGTCCAAAACGTGCTTCTGCTGCAAAGAAATGCACAGGAGCGGTCCCCGGTCCAAAACGTGCTTCTGCTGCAAAGAAATGCACAGGAGCGGTCCCCGGTCCAAAACGTGCTTCTGCTGCAAAGAAATGCACAGGAGCGGTCCCCGGTCCAAAACCTGCTTCTGCTGCAAAGAAATGCACAGGAGCGGTCCCCGGTCCAAAACGTGCTTCTGCTGCAAAGAAATACACAGGAGCGGTCCCCGGTCCAAAACGTGCTTCTGCTGCAAAGAAATACACACTCACACACACTGACACACATTCACACACACACATAGGTATATATATTGAGGGAGCACCTATATTGTGTTTGTTTGTTTTATGAGACAGGCAGGCAGACAGACAGACAGAAGGAGACAGGCAGGCAGACAGGCAGACAGACAGACACATATAAATGTGTAATTTGAAAACCCTTTTTGACATCCCTGTTCCATGTGTCCTCTGTCTGTCAGTCTGTAATCTATCTCTGTGTCTTTAAATATCTATATACGCACCCTGTCTGTCTGTCTGTTTGTCTGTCTGTCTGTCTGCCTTTCTATCTGTGTCTGTCTGTCTGTCTCTCTATCTCTGTCTGTGTGTGTCTGTGTCTGTCTGTCTATCTATCTGCATGTCAGTCTCTGTCTCTGTGTGTTTGTCTATCTATCTATCTATCTATCTATCTATCTATCTATCTATCTATCTATCTATCTATCTATATATCTGTCTATCTGTCTGTGTGTCTCTCTATCTATCTGCATCTTAAAATAACTATATAAAGTACTGTAGCTGTACTTTGATTAATTTCAGAATCTTATTTTTCTCACTTTTGTTTTTGCAGGTCAACTAAGGACGATTTGTGCTCTCCCTCTCCCTCCCTTCTCCCCGAGAGAGCGAATACATTCGTTTATTCTTTCCCTTAGACAGCGAAGATACACTGCTAAAACACAGACAGACAGAGAGACAGACAGACAGACAGGCAGGCAGGCAGACGGACAGAAGGGAAGCAAAAGGGATTACTTAAAAGGTCGCTATCACTTTATTTGCATGGCTTGACTTTGTTTCATGAATTGAATTGAGCTGTGTTATGATCTATAAGGAGGACAAGAAAGAAAGGACTGTTTTTTTTGTAAAAACAAAGATGGAGAACAAAGAAGGCGAGTGACGGGAGAGGGAGAGAGGGAAAGTATTTCTGTGCTAACTTAGGCAATGCTTGTGTGACTAAATCGAAGACTTGGTGAATCTGAGAGAGGGGGAGGGAGGGGGAGGGAAACAGAGGGAAGAAATAAAGAAATGAAAGAAAGAAAAAAGAGGGATAGAGCAAGCCAAGAAACAGCAGATTGAAAAACACAGAAAAAAACAAAGGGAGAGTGTGAGGGAGGGGGAAGAGAGGTGAGGAAGAGAGGGGGGAGATGTTGTGGAGCCAAGATTGAGGATACATAAAAACTAGAGAGAGAGAGAGAGAGAGGGGGGGGGGGGGGGAGGAAAGAGAACGAGACAAATGGTCTGATTATTTTTTTTAATGCTACAAACATTTTTAAATGACATTTGTCTCCAGTGAGAAACGTTCTCCTATCAAGGGTATATTAAGCCAGCAACGATACTAACAAATTGAAAGTTGACAGACTTTCCTTCATGTGACTTCAGTGCTTAAGCCAGCCTTCTTACTCTGCAAGAGTATTTGTTTAGGAAATATTTCAAACCATTTACTGCCTTTGAGAGATGTCTGTGCTCTGGCAGTTCATCTGTATTGTATTGTATGTTAGCAGCACTACTCATTCAAAGAGATACTTGGCAAGTAAACTTTTCCTTGATTTGAGATCTGTTTTTAAAATCGTAAACTTTCCTTGATTTGAGATCTGTTTTTAAAATCGTAAACTTTTCTTTATTTGAGATCTGTTTTTAAAATCGTAAACTTTTCTTTATTTGAGATCTGTTTTTAAAATCGTAAACTTTTCTTGATTTGAGATATGTTTTTAAAATCGTAAACGTTCCTTGATTTGAGATCTGTTTTTAAAATCGTAAACTTTTCTTTATTTGAGATCTGTTTTTAAAATCGTAAACTTTTCTTGATTTGACATCTGTTTTTAAAATCGCAAACGTTCCTTGATTTAAGATCTATATGAAACCATACACTTTTTTCTTTAAGATCTATTTAAAATCATACACTTTCTTTGATTTTGAGATCTATTTAAAGTCATATTTTCTTGATTTAAGATCTATATAAAAACCTTTTTCTATTATTTAAGATCTGTTTAAAATCATACACTTTCTTTGATTTTAAGATCTATTTAAAATAATGCATGTTTCATGATTTAAGATCCTGGAAAACTTCAGATTTACAAACTTTACAAATTTAAATCCCCTCCAATTCTCCTTCTAAAAATCAGCAGCAAATCTTTTTTTTTTTCAAAGAAATATAAATAAAATAAATCTTATATTCTCCCAAAACACATCAGTCTGTAAACTTTACGCTAGAAACTTTATTAATTCTCGTAACAAAACAGCCCCTTACATTGAGATATACTCCCTATACAAAACCAGTAAAACTACTTCTCAAAAGCATACTGGTATTTTTTAAACCAGCAACCTTAGAGACTTTGTAAAAATTACACCATATCAGAAACATTACTAACTTACAAAGTATTTTAAAACAATTTGGGACTAAATTTTTTTTATCAAAATACTCCATCCTCTCAAGAAACAGAGCAAGGCTATAGACAAAAAAAATAAAAAATAGTTACCTGAAACACAATTTTTGTAGTGGATTATAATTTTTTTTTCTTTAAAAAAAAAGTTCAGAAACTATTTTAAGAATATCAGAGTAAAGAATTCTAACATTAATTCACTTTTAATAATAGCAAGAATGTTAAAAATATATATTTTATTAATAATCTCTTCATACTGGGTTTAGAAGAACTAACTTCATCCCATACTGGTAACTCTGCTTACTGGTTAAATGAAAGTCTGCTTACTGGTTTACGAATCTGTTACTGGGTAAACAAAGCCTTCCTCTTAATATACCCCTCCCCCCCACCATACTGGTATTGCTTGTTTTAACATATACTGGTTTTCAGTTTCTCTTACTGGTTATTCAAACCTTTTTACTGAATCCCAGTTGCATGTTTTCAAGCATCTGCTTACTGGTTTTCAGACTAGTTTAAACAAAGGAGCCTTACTGGTTTGGAGACGTATTCTTACTGGTTTTAAGAAGTATCTGATTTTTTTTCAGCCATATTCTTACTGGTTTAAAGAAATATTCTGGTATGCAGTCAAGCCTTGAACTGATTAAACGCTCTCACTGGTTTTAGTGTACTGTTTTTTTCAGCCATTCTCACAGTGGTTTAAATAAATATCCTTACTGGTTTTGAAACACGTCCTTACTGGTTTAAGTAGCTTGGTTAAGCAGTACTGGTTTAGAAAAATATCCTTACTGACTTTTCAACATTATTCATACTGGTTTCCAGCTGAGTCATTAACTGGTTACACAAAGGAGCCTTACTGGTTTTAAATAAATATCCTTGCTGGTTTAAAGGACTACCCTTACTGGTTTTTAAGTCGCATTCTGAACTGGTTACACAAAGGAGCCTTACTGGTTTTCAAAACTATCCTTACTTTTTTGAATACTGGTTTTACCAGCAGCGTCTTTCGACAGCTGGGAAGCAAACAGGTTGTTTCTAAAGAAATCTCCTGTGACCGGTGACCCCCCCCCAAGTCACTTGCATGAGTGGAGGGGGGGGCGGGGTGTTTGACTTCGCTGATGGGGGCAGCTACCTGGGAGGTTGGGAGGAGGGGCGTGCGCACGGCCTGGGGCTGTGCAAGGGCCCTGGGGGAGAGGGGGAGTACGCAGGGAGCTGGGAGCGAGGGTTCGAGACCCTGGGGGTGTACATCACCCCCCGCGGCAGCTCCTACATGGGTCAGTGGTCCCAGGGAACGAGGCACGGCCTGGGGGCCGAGAAGAGGGAGGGGCCCGGAGGCCCTCAGCGATGGAGCTACCTGGGGGAGTGGACCCAGGGCCACAGGGGCCCCCTGGGGGTGCGAGAGGCCATCTCCGGGGCTCGGTACGAGGGGAGCTGGAGCCCATTAGGACAGCAGCACGAGTACGGGACAGAGATATACACAGACGGAGGTGAGAGACACTGCCCCCTATCTAACAGTGCTGGTATTGACAGTGAGAGACACTGCCCCCTATCTAACAGTGCTGGTAGCGACACTGGGAGATTACAGCGACTCAAACGCTGTGTTTTATATTTTATTCATCAGTCTGCATTGCTTTGACTGCGAGTCCAGGAGCTTCTCTTCAGTTCTAGCTGCGCTGTCGTAGTCATTGTATTGTGAATCGGTCCAGCCCTTCTAGGACTACAGCTCCCAGCATGCCTCTGCACCCGCGGCAATGGTGAGGGATTCTGGGAGCTGTAGTTCTTTAACTGCAATGCGCTGGGCTGGGCTGTATTACATTGTTTTTGCTCAGTCTGTGTTGCTTTGACTGTGAGTTCAGGAGCTGCGCTGCCATAGACACGCGCAACACAGGCTAGATCAGACAGCGTCTTCATAGAACAGCCAGCAGCGCCATCTAGTGCACAGCTAGTGCACTGCCAACACCAGTTAAAGAACTACAGCTCCAAGCATCCCTCACCATTGCTGCAGGTGCAGAGGCATGCTGGGAGCTGTAGTCAAAGCGACACAGACTGATTTCAGTATGAAAGTGTCTGTCCCTGTCTGCGTCTGAGTGTCTGATTGTATTTATAACCCTCCGTGCCTGTTAGATATTTTCAACAATCTCTCTCCTTCTTTCTCTCTACCGCCTCCCTCTCTCCGTCTCCCTCTCAAACTCCTCCCCCTCCCTCACCCCTCCCTCTCTCTCTCCCTCTCCCCCTCTCCCTCTCTCTCTCTCTCTCCCTCTCCCCTCTCCTCTCTCTCTCCCTCTCCCCTCTCTCTCCCTTTTCCCTAACCCTCTCAAACTCTTCTCCCCCTCACCCCTCTTTCCCCCTCCCTCACCCCTCCCTCGCCTTCTCTCTCTCTCTCTCTCTCTCTCTCTCTCTCTCTCTCTCTCTCTCTCTCTCTCTCACAGGACCTACATTGGCCAATGGGTGAACGGTAAGCGCCATGGTTTTGGTGTGCGGCAGAGCGCCCCCTACAGGCAGGCCACAGTGCTGCACTCCCCTCGCAGGTCCTCTCTGAACTCCGTGCGCAGCGACAAGGGTCCCGAAACCAGTAAAACCAGTAAGAACAGCGCTCCCAGCCCCGCGGTTGCCATGCCCGTGGCTCAGCTGAACAACAACGGCAGGGCCGGACAGGAGGTGGAGGAGCCGGAGAGCATTCCCAGCATTCCCGGCGTGAACTTTCAAACCCTGCGGAAAACCAACCAGAAGAAAATCGAAAACAGCGAAGCGAATAATCACAACTACACCCAGGTGAGAGGAGAGAGGGGAGGAGAGGAGGAGAGAGAGAGAGAGAGAGGTGAGAGAAAAGGGAGAGAGAGGGAGAGAGAGAGAGAGAAGAGGGGAGAGGGAGAGGAGAGAGAGGGAGAGAGAGAGAGGGGAGGAGAGGGAGAGAGGAGATAGGGGGAGAGAGAGGAGGGGAGGGAGAGGGAGAGGAGAGGAGGAGAGAGGAGAGGAGGAGGAGAGAGGAGAGGAGGAGAGAGAGAGGAGAGAGAGAGAGGGGAGGAGAGAGGAGAGGGGAGGAGAGGAGGAGAGGAGAGGAGAGAGAGAGGGGAGGAGAGGGGAGAGGAGAGGAGAGGAGAGGAGAGGGGAGGAGAGGAGAGAGAGAGGGAGAGAGAGAGGGGGGAGGGAGAGAGGAGGAGGAGAGAGGGGAGAGGGAGAGAGAGGGGAGGGGAGAGGAGAGGAGAGGGGAGGAGAGGAAAGAGGAGAGGGGAGGAGAGGGGAGGAGAGAGAGAGAGGGGAGAGGGAGAGAGAGAGGAGAGAGAGGAGAGAGAGGAGAGAGAGGAGAGAGAGAGGAGAGGAGAGGAGAGGAGAGGAGAGAGAGAGGTGAGAGAGAGAGAGAGGAGGAGAGGAGAGGAGAGGGAGAGAGAGAGGAGAGGAGAGGAGAGGAGAGGAGAGAGAGGAGGGGAGAGGAGAGGAGAGGGAGAGGGGGAGAGAGAAAGAGAGAGGAGAGAGAGAGAGAGAGAGGAGAGAGGAGAGGGAGAGGGGAGGAGAGAGGGGAGGGGAGAGAGGGAGGGAGAGAGGGAGAGAGAGGGAGGAGAGGAGAGAGAGGAGAGAGAGAGGAGAGAGGGGAGGGGAGAGGAGAGAGAGAGAGAGAGGGGAGAGAGAGAGGGGAGGAGGAGGGAGAGGAGAGGAGAGGAGAGGAGAGAGAGAGAGAGGAGAGAGGGGAGGGGAGAGAGAGAGAGAGAGAGAGAGAGGAGAGAGAGGGAGAGAGAGGGGGAAGAGAGAGAGAGGAGAGAGGAGAGGAGAGAGGAGAGGGAGAGAGAGAGAGGAGAGAGGAGAGGGAGAGAGAGAGGAGAGAGGAGAGAAAGAGAGGGAGGAGAGAGAGAGAGAGAGGAGAGGGGAGGAGAGGAGAGGAGAGAGAGGAGAGGAGAGGAGAGGAGAGGGGAGGAGAGGAGAGAAGAGAGAGAGAGAGAGAGAGAGAGGAGGAGAGGTAGAGAGGAGAGGAGGCGCTAAGAGATTAGGAGAGGAGAAGAGGAGGAGGAGGAGGAGGGAGGAGAGAGGAGAGGAGAGAGGAGGAGGAGGAGAGAGAGAGGAGAGAGGAGGAGAGAGAGGAGAGGGGAGGAGAGGGAGAGGGGAGGGGAGGAGAAGGAGAGGAGAGGAGAGAGGAGAGAGAGGGGAGAGAGGAGAGGAGAGGGGAGGAGAGGAGAGAGAGGAGAGGAGAGAGAGGAGAGGAGAGGAGAGGAGAGAGGGAGAGAGAGGAGGAGAGAGAGGAGAGAGAGGAGAGGAGAGAGAGAGGGGGAGGGGAGAGAGGGAGAGAGAGGGAGAGGGAGAGGAGAGAGAGAGAGAGAGAGAGAGAGAGAGAGAGGGACGGTGTAGGAGAGAGGGGAGGGAGAGAGGAGGGAGGAAGAGGGGAGAGAGGAGGAGGAGAGAGAGGAGAGGGGAGAGGGAGAAGAGAGAGAGAGGAGAGGGGAGGGAGGGGAGGAGAGGGAGGGTGAGGAGAGGAGAGAGGAGAGAGAGGAGAGGGAGGAGGAGAGGAGGAGGAGGGAGAGGGAGAGAGAGGAGAGAGAGAGAGGGGAGGGGGAGAGGAGGAGAGAGGGAGAGAGGGAGGGGAGGAGAGAGAGGGGAGGAGAGAGAGAAGAGAGAGGAGAGAAGAGAGAGGGAGCTAGGGAGATCAGAGAAGCACGAGGAGGAACACGGAGGAGAAGGTGAGAGTGAGATGAGAAGAGACGGTTAGAGAAGAGACGAGGAGAGAGGAGAGATGAGGGAGCTAGGGCCGGAGAGAGAAAGAGGAGAGAGAGGGAGAGAGTGAGAGGAGGGGAGGGGAGGGAGGAGAGGAGAAAGGTGAGAGAGAGAGAGAGGGGAGGGGAGGGGAGGGAGAGAACAGGAATGAGAGAGAGACGAGGAGGCAGGGGAGAGGCGGACAGGGAGGTCTCTAGGAGGGAGAGAGGAGGGAGAGAGAGAGAGAGGGGAGGGAGGAGAGGAGAGGAGGGAGAGAGAGAAGGAGAGGGGAGAAAGAGGGAGTCTCTTGACGGAGAGCGACTGCCGAGTAGCCAGTCAGAGACACGGAGAAGGAGAAAAAGGAATGATAACAAATGTAAAAAAAAATCCTATTCATAAATGTATTATTTTCTGGGTGTCTCTTTCCCTCCCCCTCCAGGAACCCCAGTCCACCATCGACCCTCCCCTCTCACCGAAACACTCGCGCCCGCCCCACTCCTCTCTGGGGGCGTCCCGGGCTGGCTTCGTCCTGACCCAGCAGCTGTGTGCCCGCTACCAGCCAGCGGGGGGCGGAGCCAGGAAGGAGGGGAGGCCGGCGGGCGGGGGCCGAGGCGGGGCCGCCGAGAAGAGGCACTTTTTCTCCTGCAAGGGGCGGTCGCTGTCCGCCACGGTGGAGAACCAGCTCCAGCAGAAGGCAGCGAATGGAGGGAGCAAAACCGGGTTCTTCCTGCGCAGGACCTCCCTGCTCAGCGGCCTCCGCCTAGCCAGGACATCCGAATCCAAGAATTCCCTGTCCAGCAAGCGCAGCTCCCTCCGGAGTGCGAACGAGGGCGAGGAGGAGGAGGAAGGGGGGAAGGGGAGGGCCCTTCTAGATTCAGAGCAGGCTTTGTTCCTGGTGTCTGATGGGTCCGTGACGGAGGTCTACGCTGGTGAGTGGCGGCTGGACAAGAGGTCCGGTTTTGGGCAGAGCCGGCGGTCGGACGGGCTGAGCTACGAGGGGGCCTGGCTGGGGAACCGTCGCCACGGTTACGGCCGCACGGTGTTCCCGGACGGGAGCTGCGAGGAGGGGAAGTACCAGGGGAACGAGCTGACCCTGGGGGGTCCCGTGGACGGGCCGGGCCGGGCTGTCACCAGGCTGATTTTGCTGAGGCAGAGGAGCAAGGTGAAGGGGAAGGTGGAGAGGGCCGTGCTCGAGGCCAGAGGGGCGGCGCTGATCGCCAGGCAGAGAGAGGAGCTCGCGAGGGGAACGACTAGCTGACAGGGGGGGGGGTGGGGCGGGGTTTACGTGTGGAGGGCCGCCGGGTGGCAGCCGACAGGGAGGGGCTGTCTTGTCACCACGGGGAGGATTTCTTGCCTGAGGCGTGAGAGCAAGGGAAGGGGAAAGAATTGTGCCGTTGTCGAGGCCCAGCAGAGGTTGGCGGGGAGTTGTTGACGGGCCTGCAGGGCGTGCGCTGGCGCCGATCGCCAGGAGCTCGAGCCGCCACTCGCCAGGTGCCCGGGGGGAGAGGGTCAGGGGAGAGGGAGGTGGCCGGGTAGATGGAGCGGGATGCGAGGGAGCGACGAGGGGAGAGGAGAAGCGGGAGAGGGAGCGAGGGGAGAGGGAGAGGGGGTCAGTGCGGGGGGGGGGGAATAGCGGACGGAGGGAGTGTGAGGAGAGGGTTTAGGGGGGGGAGGGGGGAGGGAGGGGGGAGTCCGGAGGGAGAGACTGGCGGAGAGGGAGGGAGGATGAAGGGGAAAGAGGGAGAGAGGAGGAGGGGAAGAAGGATTTTTTTGGAGGGAGAAGAGCGGAGGAAAGGCGCTAGTGCGGCGTCAGGCTCTATGAAGGAGGGTGGGACGAGGCTCTGAAAGAGAGACGGAAGAGAGGACGGAGGCGAAGGAGAGTGGGAGAGCGGGGGCGGAGAGCTCTCAAGGAGGGAGAGAGGCGAAGGCGAGCAGGGATCAGGGCTGAGGGAGACTTCGGGAGGGGAGGAGAATGAGAGCCTCGCGAGGGACTCGGCGTGAGGATAGGAGAGGAGGAGAGGAGAGGATGGAGGAGGGAGAGGGGAGAGAGGAGGAGGAGGAGAAGGGGAAGGGGAGAGGGAGAGCGGGGGAAGGGGAGAGATTAATGATCTATTTATGAAAAATGTTCAAGTAATATTTTTCTTTTCTCTCCTCTTTCTCTCTCTCTCTCTTCTCTCTCTCTTCTCTCTCTGTCTCTGTCTCTCTCTCTCTCTCTCTCTCCTTGTCTCTCCCTTATCAGCTGATCTGTCTTATTCTCTCTCTCTTTTCTTCCTACTCTGTCTTCTCTGCCTCTTCTACCCACCTCTCTCTCTCTCTCTCTCTCTCTCTCTCTCTCTCTCTCTCCTCTCTCTCTCTCTCCCTCTCTCCAAGGACAGTTCTCGCTCGGTTGTGAAAGGCCTGAAGCCTAGCTCTCTCTGACTGGGAACTGAAAGCCCTAACCTAGGGCTTCCAGATTGGACCAAGAACGAGGTGAACCAATCGTACAGCTGCTCCAGTATCACCCTTCATGACTGTGGGGAGTATGGGGAACTAGATGCTTCCTCGACTTATTCCCCTCTCTCTACCAGATCTCTATCTCTCCCCGTCTTACCCCTCGGCCGCTCTCTTCTCCCCTCTCTACCCCTCCGTCTCTCCCTCTCCCTCCCATCCTGACCTCCTGTTCTCCTCTTCCTCTCCTCTCCCTCTCCCCTTCTCATTCCTCTCCTACCTCGCCTCTCCTCCCCTCTCTCATCACCTCTCACCCTCCACCTCCTCTCTCCCCCAGAGATCTCCTTTCATCTCCTCTCATGCCTTTCTCGCCCTCTCTCTCTACTCCTCCTCCCTCTACCTCTCCCCCTCAAAGTCTTCATTCTGTCCTGTCTCCTTGTCTCTCTCTTCTCCCTCTCCTCTCTCCCCCCCTCTCCTGTCCTCTCCTCTCACTCTCTATCTCTATGTAAAAGTGTTTCACATGTGACACAGGCTAGAGTGTCTCTTACAGAAGGAAAATCCAGCATCGCCATCTAGTGGCCCGCCACTGCGGCTCAATTGTGTTTTTGCTGTCAATACACTAGCTGAGCACTAGATGGCGCTGGGTGTAAAAAAAAAAAAAAAAAATAGTTATTGGCATGACAGCCAGGTGGCGCTGCTTCTTTAAAAGACACATTCATTCAAATGACATTAACCCTTTCCCTGTTTCTCTCTCAGACTGGAATGAAAACAAAAACTCAACTGACACTCCCTCCCTCCCAGACCAGACACAGCCCACCCAGCCTGGGACCCCGGACCACTGCCACCCCCTGTCCTCCCTCCACGGACGTCCAGGAGCCCCCCAGCTCCCATGAATGGGCTCCCGCTCCCCTCCCCTCCCCTCCCCGCCTCCGGGCCCCAGGAAAGAAAGAGCAGAGCGGAGCGATCGGGGTGGAGATGAGGAGATCTTGCGAACGAAGAGAGCGACAGGGGGAAAGGCTGGACAGCATAGAGTCGGTGGAGGAGCGCTTACGCGGAACCCTTTCCGACCAGCGTGGGGAGGGGCCACACCGGAACAGGCATTTGGGTATCATCAATCATCACCCACCACCATCATCACCGGAAGGGGTAGGGGGCAGAGGCTGGCACACCCCCTCCAAGACCTGACAACCACCATCATCACCAGAAGGGGAGGGGGCAGAGGCGCCACCCCCTCCAGACCACGCCCCCGCGTGAGGAGGAGGATGAGGAGAATTTGAGCAGCTTTGAGATTGAAATGAGACCCCTTCAACCCTGCCTGGACTGCCAGGTGAGAGCAAGGGTTACAACCCATCCTGTCCTCTCTCTCCTCTCTCCTCTCTCTCCCCTCTCTCCTCTTCCCTTTAAAGGATATCGCAATCTTGAAGGAGAGATGGAGAATTAAAAATCCATTCTCTCACCTCTTATTAGCTTTATTAACAGGATCACTGGCCCCTCCCTTTAAAGGAGCGCTGACCATCTTTAAAATCCATTCTCTCACCTCTTATTAGCTTTATTAACAGGATCACTGGCCCCTCCCTTTAAAGGAGCGCTGACCATCTTTAAAATCCATTCTCTTACCTCTTATTAGCTTTATTAACAATATATCACTGGCCCCTCCCTTTAAAGGAGCGCTGACCATCTTTAAAAAATCCATTCTCTCACCTCTTATTAGCTTTATTAACAGGATCACTGGCCCCTCCCTTTAAAGGAGTGCTGACCATCTTTAAAATCCATTCTCTCACCTCTTATTAGCTTTATTAACATGATCACTGGCCCCTCCCTTTAAAGGAGCGCTGACCATCTTTAAAATCCATTCTCTCACCTCTTATTAGCTTTATTAACAGGATCACTGGCCCCTCCCTTTAAAGGAGTGCTGACCCAGTCCTCGTTCTGTCTGTTTCTGCTGCTTAGGATTGTGGGAATGGGGAGGACTCTGCAGTGAGGAGAGAGCGAGAGAGGAAGAGAGGGAGGAGGAGAGGGAAGGCCAGGGCTGAAGAGGACGACGTCACTTCCTGCTTCTTCTTCGACTGCCCACAGGAAGTGACCTCGACATCGGAGGCGCGGCCGGGATTGGAGGAGAGGCTGTCGTCCCTGGCAACCACACTCACCAATGGGCAAGGGCTACAGAAGAGAGGGGAGGAGCTTGAGAAGACAGATAGAACGGTGTGTGTGTCTCAGTGTCTCTGTTGTGTGTCTCTGAGTGTGTGTCTCTGTGTCTGTGTGTCTGTGTGTCTCTATGTGTGTGTCTCTGTGTGTCTGTGTGTGTGTGTGTGTGTGTGTATCTATGTGTGTGTGTGTGTCTATGTTGTTGTCTCTATCTGTGTATCTATGTGTCTACCTCCCTGTTCTCAATATGTCTGACCTTTATTGAATGTGATCCAGTGTGTCTCCATCTGTCTGGGAATTAAATAGTTAAACTGCACCAGACAGAGGGCTGGACCCTCCCCTCTGTTCTGATTGGCTCTCTGCCTGAGGCTGTTGCCTGGTAACAACATGTCTACCAGCCAATCAGTTCTCTCCCTGCGAATCTTCAGAGACAGAGACAGAGACAGAGACACAGAGAACCCCCCCACAGGAGATGGGGGCGGGGGGGGGTCAATAAATCTGATCGGCCTGCAGATTATTGTGCTATTTATAACATACAAAATAATCAAGGCTAATCTAACATAATTTCTTTCTCTCCCCCCTCTCTCCCCTCTTACCTCTCCTCCCCTCTTCCCTCTCTCCTCTGTCTCCTCTCTCCCCTCTCTCTGTCTCCTCCCACTCTCCTCTCCCCCTCCTCTCCTCTCTCTCTCTACCGTCTCTGTCTCCTCTCTCCTCTCTCCCCTCCTCTCCTCTCCTCTCTCTCTCTCTCCTCTCCTAACAGGCTAACTCTATCATAGTGTTGACTGTTTTTCTTCTCAATATTGGGCTGGCTTGCTGGTTTTCTCATCTTTTCAGTTAGGACACAGAGTCCCCTTTCTTTCAGTTTCTGCCTTTACCGCTGCGTGATGTTTCGCTGCGCCTCGATTGCATCTTTACTGCAATTACACAAGCCCTGGGACACGCTACAGTTAACACTGCAATTAAAAATATTCCTGGGCTGTATTACATTGTTTTTGCTCAGTCTGTGTTGCTTTGACTACAGCTCCCAGCATGCCTCTGCACCCGCGGCAATGGCGAGGGATGCTGGGAGCTGTAGTTCTTTAACTGCAATGCGCTGGGCTGGGCTGTATTACATTGTTTTTGCTCAGTCTGCGTTGCTTTGACTACAGCTCCCAGCATGCCTCTGCACCCGCGGCAATGGCGAGGGATGCTGGGAGCTGTAGTTCTTTAACTGCAATGCTCTGGGCTGGGCTGTATTACATTGCTTTTGCTCAGTCTGTGTTGCTTTGACTGAGTTCAGGAGCTGCGCTGCCATAGACACGCGCAACACAGGCTAGAGGCCAGCAGCACCATCTACTGCACAGCTAGTGCACTGCCAACACCACCAGGCATAGAAATCAGACTCCCGCTGCACAGCAGTGTGATCCAGTCCTGGTTCCACTAGGAGTTTAATAGTAAGACACACCTGAGCTTGTTAGCTAGACACACTGGGGGCTGATCAAGCTGGTAGTGAAACCTGGACTGGATCACACTGCTGTGCAATAGGAGTCTGACTTCCATCCCTGATGTGACAGGTAGATCAGGCAAAGTGTCTTTTATATTAGTAACAGCCAGCAGCGCCTTCTAGTGCACAGCTAGAGTATTGCCAGCAAAACAAACATGATCCAGTGTTGGATCACTAGATGGCACTGCTGGCTGTTCTATGAAGACGCTGGCTGATCTAGCCTGTGTTGCGCGTGTCTATGGCAGCGCAGCTCCTGAACTCACAGTCAAAGCAGCGCAGACTGATGAATAAAATATAAAACACAGCGATCGAGTTGCTGCAGGGAAGAGAAGCGCTCGGGTTGGTTGGAACGAGGTCATGGAAGGGTAAAAGGGTGACGGTGAACTAAATCTGAAGATATGAAATTCAAATTCCCGGGGTGGGGGGGGCGTCTGAATCGTGTTTTGCTCCCCTCCCTCCGCTTCCTCGCTTCCTTAATTAGTTCCACTGTTTATATACAAAGGGCTTTCGCGTTTTGCTGTTTTGAAAATGGTTTTCAAATTTTCTCTGTCCCCCCCCCCCCCCCCCCCCCCCCTAATAATAATATGAATATGTTTAAACCTGATAGAGGCCGGACAGTCAGTGGCATCTTTCCCGATGTCAAAAACGGACTCCTACATGTCTGTCTGTCAGTCACCTTGTCATCATTTTGCAAGAGCTGTTTTTTGCCTGCGAACACAAGGTGTCGGAAGGTTTGGATTTGGGGAATGCTGAAAGGAACTTTATAAAAGAAATTCAACATTTCCAAGAGGAAAGTCCTTCTCTGTGTCTTCACTGGAGACTTCTAGTGGAAACGTTTGCCATTGAATTGACACTGAAGACACTGAGAGAGGACTTCTAGTGGAAACGTTTGCCATTGAATTGACACTGAAGACACTGAGAAAGACTTCTAGTGGAAACGTTTGCCATTGAATTGACACTGAAGACACTGAGAAAGACTTCTAGTGGAAACGTTTGCCATTGAATTGACACTGAAGACACTGAGAAAGACTTCTAGTGGAAACGTTTGCCATTGAATTGACACTGAAGACACTGAGAAAGACTTCTAGTGGAAACGTTTGCCATTGAATTGACACTGAAGACACTGAGAGAGACTTCTAGTGGAAACGTTTGCCATTGAATTGACACTGAAGACACTGAGAAAGACTTCTAGTGGAAACGTTTGCCATTGAATTGACACTGAAGACACTGAGAGAGACTTCTAGTGGAAACGTTTGCCATTGAATTTACACTGAAGACACTGAGAAAGACTTCTAGTGGAAACGTTTGCCATTGAATTGACACTGAAGACACTGAGAGAGACTTCTAGTGGAAACGTTTGCCATTGAATTGACGCTGAAGACACTGAGAGAGACTTCTATTGGAAACGTTTGCCATTGAATTGACGCTGAAGACACTGAGAGAGACTTCTAGTGGAAACGTTTGCCATTGAATTGACACTGAAGACACCTTTGCCATTGATATATGACGCTCGCAGACAGTGGAGAGAATCTCTTAGTATGGAAACCGTGGAAATTGGCCCCTGAATGACGCTGAAGACATTGAGAAGCACGCCACTTTGTGTGGAACGTGTGACGCATTGAATGTGACGATGAAGAGACACTTTAGTAAGTTCTGTGCCTCTATTTGAAGCCAACTTTGCACAAAACGAAACTTAGACACTGTGACGAAGCAGACAGGAGAGGCTGATCACGCATAACGGTTGGAACGGTTGCCAACCGTTGCTAAATGAAATTGACTGAATGAAGACACTGAGAACGCAGACTCTATGGGAAACGTTTCTGCCAATGTGAATTGACATGAATAGACAAAAGAAGACACGACTCTAGTGGAACTTACGAAATTGCCATAAACGCTTGCCATTGAATTGACACTGAAGACAGTGAGAGAGACTTCTATTGGAAACGTTTGCCATTGAATTGACACTGAAGACACTGAGAGAGACTTCTAGTGGAAACGCTTGCCATTGAATTGAAGTTTATTTACTAGTTCTAAGTTCAGTTTTAATAGATTTTTTTAAATTTTACTGAAGTTGCATTTATGTGTTTGAGTGTTTTTTAAGAGGGAATTTGAACTGCTTTAAGAAATGTACTCTCTAGACATCTATAGAATATATTATTATATATAGATTATATAATATATATATATATATATATATATGTGTGTGTTATATATATATATATTGGATGGTAATACTGTCTAATATTTTCAATTTTTTTTAAATACTGATAATATATTTGTGCTAGTGTGCAATGCTGTTCAGATAAATTAATACATGAATGTATATCTGATGAATATTATGGCTGTATATCAATTGGTTATCTTTGCATACAATATTTTATGGGGGAAAAAAGTGTATAAGTATATTTAACGCAATGCATTTCAAAAAGATCCTTTTTTTGTCGCAAAAGTTGCCTGTTTTCCAAAAAAAAAAAAAAATGTAAACGAAAAAAATATGAAAGGATGAATTCATAAAAGGTTTCCATGGCGATATTTCTTAACTGGCGATCGAAAGGGGCAGCTGTGTCCACAGGGGTCCTTTATAAGGCATGCCAACCAAAATCCATTCTCTCACCTCTTATTAGCTTTATTAACAGGATCACCGGCCCCTCCCTTTAAAGGAGCGCTGACCATCTTTAAAATCCATTCTCTCACCTCTTATTAGCTTTATTAACAGGATCACCGGCCCCTCCCTTTACAGGAGCGCTGACAATCTTTAAAATCCATTCTCTCACCTCTTATTAGCTTTATTAACAGGATCACTGGCCCCTCCCTTTAAAGGAGCGCTGACCATCTTTAAAATCCATTCTCTCACCTCTTATTAGCTTTATTAACAGGATCACTGGCCCCTCCCTTTAAAGGAGCGCTGACCATCTTTAAAATCCATTCTCTCACCTCTTATTAGCTTTATTAACATGATCACTGACCCCTCCCTTTAAAGGAGCGCTGACCATCTTTAAAATCCATTCTCTCACCTCTTACATGAGTTAAGAACATTCAGGATCACTGACCCCTCAGAAAAGGAGCGCTGATCTTTAAAATCCATTGCCGGACTCTGAGTGGGTTATTAACAGGATCATCGTGTAACTTTTAAAGGAGCGCTGACCATCTTTCAAATCCATTTTATTTTATTACTTTATGGTTTTGAATGTTACCCTTTATAAAAAAAAAAAAGAACAATCAGATAATTAAAAAAAAAAAAAACTGCCGGACTATGGGTATGTGTCATCGTGTAACTGCAAAATACACTATGACTGTTATTAAAACTGAAAAAAACAGTATGTGCTCAATTCTGTGTTTAATTTCCAGCCAGGCTATTGTGATGTCACTCTGCAGCAGTGATGTCACTCTCCAGCGGTGATGTCACTCTGCAGCGTGACATCACAATCTCCTGCAGAGCATGTCAGCGCTGGTTCCTGATGTCACTCTGCAGCAGTGATGTCACTCTCCAGCGGTGATGTCACTCTGCAGCGTGACATCACAATCTCCTGCAGAGCATGTCAGCGCTGGTTCCTGACAGTCACACTGCACCTGCCTCTCTCTCAAGCACATCCACACAGCCCTGCCTTTAAAAGCAGCAGCCAGACAGAGTGTGTGTTACTGACATGATCAGGAGCCAGGGGTTTGAGCAGGGTTACAAACTCACACTAGCCCTGCTGCTGCTGCACCCAGTCCTGGGGTTCAGAGCTCCCCTCAATGAAGTCTAGTATTATTAATATTGCAATGATCAGGAGCCAGGAGTTTGAGCAGGGTTACAAACTCACACTAGCCCTGCTGCTGCTGCACCCAGTCCTGGGGTTCAGAGCTCCCCTCAATGAAGTCTAGTATTATTAATATTGCAATGATCAGGAGCCAGGAGTTTGAGCAGGGTTACAAACTCACACTAGCCCTGCTGCTGCTGCTGCACCCAGTCCTGGGGTTCAGAGCTCCCCTCAATGAAGTCTAGTATTATTAATATTGCAATGATCAGGAGCCAGGAGTTTGAGCAGGGTTACAAACTCACACTAGCCCTGCTGCTGCTGCACCCAGTCCTGGGGTTCAGAGCTCCCCTCAATGAAGTCTAGTATTATTAATATTGATAATGATCAGGAGCCAGGAGTTTGAGCAGTGTTAGAAACTGTACACTAGCCCTGCTGCTGCTGCTCCCAGTCCTGGGGTTCAGAGCTCTCCTCAATGAAGTCTAGTATTATTATTATTAATATTGATTGATCAGGAGGCTCTGAGCCTGAGCATGTTTACAGATGCATCACTAGCCCTGCTGCTGCTGCTGCTCTCTTTGTCTGGGTTACCTTTAGTCTGACTGGGGTTCAGATGCAATCCCCTCAATGAAGAGCAGTATTATTATTATGTATATTGCAATGTTTGCTTGCCAGGTCAAGTCTACATGCAATTGTTACAGAGCGCAGCTGGTAATTGAATCAGGAGTAGGCTCGTGGATTGTGGGACTCGAGGTAAGTGCTCTCTTGTGTATGGGTTACCATGGGGCATCTGACCCTGCAATGTTAACAGATGCATCATCCCCTCAGCATTGCAAACAGGAGCATGCGCTGCACTTTTGTTTTTTTTTTTTTTTTTATCGTTCTGACTGTGGTCAATGGTAATAGTGAGACAGGGTAACGAATCACGACTTTCTACACGAGGCCAACATCAAACAGGTCCCATTGCAGCCTCGCCCCATTGAAGCTGCCCTATGCTTGGGAGACCCATTGCAGTGCCACTGTCAGTGTAATGCATTGAAGATCATTGAGGGTATAGTGAACACACTGTGGTCCCATTCTACCAGCCTCGCCCCATTGCAGCTGCCCTATACTTGTGCTACCATTGTAGTGTAATACAGACCCATTGCAGTGGCACTGTCTGTCTGCATTGCCATTGAAGATCATTGAGGGTATAGTCAGCACACTGTGGTCCCATTCTACCAGCCTCACCCCATTGCAGCTGCCCTATACTTGTGCTGCCATTGCCCCTCAGTGTAATACAGACCCATTGCAGTGCCACAGTCTGGCTACATTGCCATTGAAGATCATTTGGAAAGGATACAGTTAAGAGTTAAAAAAATCTAAAATTAAGCATAACTTACTGGCAGAACCCTTTTGTGTCTATTAAGAGTATTTTTTATTGCATGTGAAACAATATCTACTGTATATCAAAAACCACACTGCAAAAAACGAAACCCTTTGGTGTTTTGTTTTGGTTTGTTGACCGTGAATATTTACAGCACGTTAGTGTGTGCGTGTGTGTCTATCTGTGTGTGTCTCTCGAGTTCACGTTATAGTTTATTGCCAGTGTTAATTGCGTTTCTTGCAGTGTTTTCCAGACACTGCGCACAGCTCCTGTTTATTGGTTATGGGTGGGCGTGGAATCGGCTTCCAGTTTATTACAGAGTGGATTCCCCCCCCCCCAGCACGTGCCAAGGTCAGAACACTTTTCACAACTGCGGGACAGCCCCACGCCTCGCGCTCATGTGATTCTGATTAGGGATGACATCACGCACACCCACCAACGATTGCACAAGAGCAGGGTGCTGGGGGGGGGGGGGTAGTCATGACAACCTCATTACATCACAGTAAGCACGCCGTCAACCGGGGGTAAAGCTCAACCGAGGTATTTTTAAAAAGTGATTTTGAATTAATTCGAGTGGCACTGCAGCGATCTCGTTTCCGACCCCCCCAGGGCGATCCCTGCTGCTGCTCCCCGCCCGGTGCACGCCGCACTACATTTCATTTTTACAATGTGACAAAATGCGTCGTCGTGCGTGCGTTCACGAAGATCGTTCCGCGCAGAATCTGGCCGGTTTAGCCAATGCTCTCGCAAGAATGATCTCCTCGGACGCGCCCGTCGCGCCTGTAATTCCCATGGGATGGGCGTTAGCCGTGTCTGCAAACACAACATTCCCCTGGAAACGGGACACGAACCCACGGGTCCTGAAAAGCAATCGATATCTACTGTGCGTCTGATCAACAGCACGTCCTTCTGTATTCCTTCTATACACACACACACTGCCAGCAAAATATATACAGAAATGTTTATATAAAAATAGGTTTTATTCCTGCGACTGATTTGCGGAAACGTCCGGCGGCCGCGCCCGTGTGACGTCACGCGCAAGCCCCCTATCCCCGGGAGCGGCCCCGCCCTCGATCACGTGACGGGGTGCGCGCCCGCGTCGCCGCACGGCGTGCCGGGGACGCGCACGAACCCGGAAAGCTGTTGTTGTGTGCGGGACCTGTCAAGCGACGGGCGGGCTGAAACTTTCTCAAAGCACGATTTTTATATTTTTATTATTAAATAATAATAAAATTATCATTTTTTTTAAAAAAAAAAAAAAAACGGTACATCGTGAATCAGACCCGGGCTTAAACCGGGTGCGATTCGAGTGCAGAGAAAGTGGATTTAAATTAAGATTTCATTTCCTTAAAAGACTCCGAATTGAAAACATGAGTGGATTCGCGAAACTCTTCGGGAAAGGTAATTATAAAAACAAACAAACAGACAGACAGACAGACAGACAGACAGACAGGTACGTGTTCAGTTTATTTGAAGTCTAGCATTGATTTCGATGTTATTTACACTATAATCGTGTACCTGTATTAGGGTTACTGATTTGTGTTTTGATTATTAATCAGGAGGCGACTGGGACAATTATGTGCTAGTTGGTAAAACTGCTAATGTTAATGGACTTGAGTGTTATCGTTATTATGAACGACAGGCAAGTTCAGGGCTGGGAATCAGACTCTTATTGCACAGCAGCGTGATCCAGGTGTGTCTGATTATTAAACTCCTAGTGAAAGCAGGACTGGATCACACTGCTGTGGAACAGGAGTCTTTATTTCCTTCCCTGTGAGGATAACCAGCATGATTATTGCAGGGCTGGGAATCAGACTCCCGCTGCACAGCAGTGTGATCCAGTCCTGCTTTCACTAGGAGTTTAATAATCAGACTCCCGCTGCGCAGCAGTGTGATCCAGTCCTGCTTTCACTAGGAGTTTAATAATCAGACTCCCGCTGCACAGCAGTGTGATCCAGTCCTGCTTTCACTAGGAGTTTAATAATCAGACTCCCGCTGCACAGCAGTGTGATCCAGTCCTGCTTTCACTAGGAGGTTAATAATCAGACTCCCGCTGCACAGCAGTGTGATCCAGTCCTGCTTTCACTAGGAGTTTAATAATCAGACTCCCGCTGCACAGCAGTGTGATCCAGTCCTGCTTTCACTAGGAGTTTAATAATCAGACTCCCGCTGCACAGCAGTGTGATCCAGTCCTGCTTTCACTAGGAGTTTAATAATCAGACTCCCGCTGCACAGCGGTGTGATCCAGTCCTGCTTTCACTAGGAGTTTAATAATCAGACTCCCGCTGCACAGCAGTGTGATCCAGTCCTGCTTTCACTAGGAGTTTAATAATCAGACTCCCGCTGCACAGCAGTGTGATCCAGTCCTGCTTTCACTACCAGCTTGATCAGCCCCCAGTGTGTCTAGCTAACAAGCTCAGGTGTGTCTCAAAGGAATACTTAAAGGAATACTGATCAGCTTTTAAAATCCGTTCTCTGGCGACAGTAACCTTATCTCACACACTCAGAAACACAGATTTCGACCAAATTTCTCACCCTTGACCTTTAGTATATATATAATATATATTATATCGATATAAAAAGGGACAGGGTAGAAGTAAAGAAAAAAAACCCATCTTCAGTTCTTTTTTTGTGTGTTGAAGTACCCATCTTCATTTCTTTTTTTGTGTGTGAAGTACCCTAACAAAAAAACAACTCTGAGTGGGCAACAAAACTAAACTATCCTTAAATGCGATATCTTTGTGCCAATCATATTTTTAAAACCACCTCCCTCTCTCCCCCCCCCTGACCTCTTGTTAGCTTTATTAACAGGATCACTGGCCCCTCCTTTAAAGGAGCGCTGACCATCTTTAAAATCCATTCTCTCCCCTCTTATTAGCTTTATTAACAGGATCGCTGGCCCCTCCCTTTAAAGGAGCGCTGACCATCTTTAAAATCCATTCTCTCACCTCTTATTAGCTTTATTAACAGGATCACCGGCCCCTCCCTTTAAAGGAGCGCTGACCATCTTTAAAATCCATTCTCTCACCTCTTATTAGCTTTATTAACAGGATCGCTGGCCCCTCCCTTTACCGGAGCGCTGACCCAGGTGTGTTTACCCCCTCTCCTCAGGTAAGGGTTCAACTGGGAAAGGTCCCACTCCTCAGGAAGCCATTCAGAAGCTCCGAGACACGGAGGAGATCCTGGTGAAGAAGCAGGAATTCCTGGAGGAGAAAATCAACAAGGAGCTGCAGATTGCTAAGAAGAATGGGACCAAAAACAAGAGAGGTACAAAGTGACCAGTCTATA
>NC_054575.1:2345048-2370048 GCF_017654505.1 Polyodon spathula
GAGGGGGTGCAATTCAATATGTTAACAAGGGAACATTATTCAGCAGCTTTCACTGGACTCTATGAAGCTGAGTGAGTTCATTCTATATAGAGGGGGTGCAATTCAATATGTTAACAAGGGAACATTATTCAGCAGCTTTCACTGGACTCTATGAAGCTGAGTGAGTTCATTCTATATAGAGGGGGTGCAATTCAATATGTTAACAAGGGAACATTATTCAGCAGCTTTCACTGGACTCTATGAAGCTGAGGGAGTTCATTCTATATAGAGGGGGTGCAATTCAATATGTTAACAAGGGAACATTATTCAGCAGCTTTCACTGGACTCTATGAAGCTGAGGGAGTTCATTCTATATAGAGGGGGTGCAATTCAATATGTTAACAAGGGAACATTATTCAGCAGCTTTCACTGGACTCTATGAAGCTGAGGGAGTTCATTCTATATAGAGGGGGTGCAATTCAATATGTTAACAAGGGAACATTATTCAGCAGCTTTCACTGGACTCTATGAAGCTGAGGGAGTTCATTCTATATAGAGGGGGTGCAATTCAATATGATAACAAGGGAACATTATTCAGCAGCTTTCACTGGACTCTATGAAGCTGAGGGAGTTCATTCTATATAGAGGGGGTGCAATTCAATATGTTAACAAGGGAACATTATTCAGCAGCTTTCACTGGACTCTATGAAGCTGAGGGAGTTCATTCTATATAGAGGGGGTATATAATTGGATCAACAGCCTTCTAATAGTATGGAGGGGAATGTGTTTTTATTTTTCTTTACAATTTTCATGAATATATTATTTCTCTCCCTCTCTTTTTCTTTTCATTTGCAGCAAAAGCAGAGGATGAAGATGATGAAATGAGAGAGCTGGCAAACTGGGCTTTATGAGGAGAGAGGGAACGAGACGGAGGAAGGAGAGGGAGGAGGGAGGAGAGAGGAGAGCGAGAGGAGAGGGAGAGGGAGGAGAGGAGAGGGTTACACGTTGCAATTATGGTGCCTTAAGTTCTAGCTTCTTTAATTAGGGCTGCGCTGAAACTCTGAGTCGCCATTGTGAAGTGTTAATTAATGAATGAATTACCATCGGGTGTTCAATTAATCCACTCCTCACCGCGCTGATTGCAAAACGAGACGCTGTCCTCCCCTCACCTTTACAACGGAGTGCAGGCCGACGCGCTCCAAAAGCCCATCGGAAGAGGTGTTTCCTCTCCATTGTAAAGGTGAGGGAAGGACAGCGCCTCTCGTTTTGCAATCAGCGCGCGGGCCGAGTGGATCAATTGAACACCTGCGGATTTTAAAAATAATGAATTAATTAATAAAGGCGCTTCTGAATTTCAGCGCAGCCCCTCAGGAGATCTCGTTTTCAAGAACAGGATTTAAACAAAGTAGTAAACAAAACAATGTTTATTTGAGAACTGGTTTCATTTACTGATGCGTTTCTCTGCTGTGAAACCGGAGCTTCAGACGGTCTCTGTTGAATGAAGTCTTTCTCAGCGTCTTCAGTGTCAATTCAATGGCAAACGTTTCCACTAGAAGTCTCTCTCAGTGTCTTCAGCGTCAATTCAATGGCAAGCGTTTCCACTAGAAGTCTCTCTCAGTGTCTTCAGCGTCAATTCAATGGCAAATGTTTCCACTAGAAGTCTTTCTCAGCATCTTCAAATGAAGACGTATTTTGTAAAGGTGAGGGAAGGACAGCCACAAAGGCGCTGAGAAAGACTTCTGGTGGAAACGTTTGCCGTTGAATTTACCAAAGTTTGTTTTAATATTTCTTAACTCCAGTGCTGTTGAGTGTGAGATGGTTACAGTTAACTGAAGGTTATCGGCCAGTGGAATGACGCTCAAGCTAATTAAAGCAGATTTTTTTCTCCTCTCCTTTAAGAATGCAATTGAGACCCTTTGAGGCATCCGCGACTCAGTGACACGCTGAGAAACGCGTTTGGAGTCAAACTCATTTCATTGAGGGGGGTTTGCTTCTGTGAAACAACTAAACAGGGTTTTTAAAGAAGCCTTAACTTTTTAATTTCAGAGCAGAAGCGATTCCTCTTATCTACGTCAATACAGTCACGACAGGAAATATTGTATGAAACCCTTACAGTGAAAGGGGCGTGACTCCGAACGCGTTTCTCGGCGTGCGATTGAGAGACACGGACGGCTCTCGGCTGAAATCTGAAAAAGGAGACGAGAAAAGAAATCGACACTGAAAGTCACAAGCCGTGCTTCTAAAACAACAGCAGCCTGCCTATTCTGTGCAGAGTGCCCCTTGTGCCCATTACAACACTCCCCATGGCACAGATAACACTGGAGTCTGTTTCATACGAGATCTGTTTCTTTATTAATTTAAAAACAGGGCACGCTGTTGGCGCTTTAATTTTTGCGGGGTTAGGTGGCACAGAAACACAGACAGAGAGAGAGACACAGGTAGACGGAGACAGACGCACACAGCCACAAACAGACACGGGTAGAGAGAGACACACACAGGTAGAGACACAGGTACAGGTAGAGACAAACACACAAGAGAGACAGACAGTGCCCAGTCTGTGTCTTTAGATTTGTCAGTGCCATTTTGTGATCTGCCACATTGGGATCAACTTTGTTTTGCTGGCAATACTCTAGCTGCACACTAGGTGGCGCTGCTGGCTCTTACTAATATAAACAGACACTTTGGCTGTACGCCATGTGATTGATTCACCTGCCATAGCACTGTCAATAGGGTTTCTGAAATGGCGCAATGTACGATTATCAATATCTGTTCTAAATTCTGTAATATAAAAAAAATGATAACGATGTTATTGTTATTTTTATGACGATAATAAAATCTAATAAGAAAAAAATGAAGATTTTGTATTTTTTTTATTTATTTTTTGTTAATTGTATCTGCTATTTTAGGAATAGCAAACACTAATGTTTGGTGGTGTTGTATAATAGGGGGGGCTGTCTGAATGCATAGCAAACACTAATCTAAGAAACTGGCATAAACCTGCAGGGGGGCTCGGTGCTCATTATAAACAAAAACGTTTTTGTGTGTTGCTGTCAGAATCTATAAAAGAACTAGATTATATTTGTCTATTGCTTGAACTAGCTAAGTGGGGGCTGCTTGAAATCGTGTTTGTGTTGCTGTTACTCTATAAAACATGCAGATTAATTCAGGGGGGTGTTGATAGTGTTTGGTGTTCATTATATAAATAAAAATGCGGTATAATATATAAAACTATGGAGTTGAAGCTCAGGGGGGGTGTCTGGTGTTGCGTGTGTTGCTGTATAATATATAAAAATATGCAGATTGAAGCTCAGGGGGGCTGTCTGAATCGTGTTTGGTGTTGCTGTATAATATATAAAACTATGCAGATTGAAGCTCAGGGGGGCTGTCTGAATCGTGTTTGGTGTTGCTGTATAATATATAAAACTATGCAGATTGAAGCTCAGGGGGGCTGTCTGAATCGTGTTTGGTGTTGCTGTATAATATATAAAACTATGCAGATTGAAGCTCAGGGGGGTGTCTGAATCGTGTTTGGTGTTGCTGTATAATATATAAAACTATGCAGATTGAAGCTCAGGGGGGCTGTCTGAATCGTGTTTGGTGTTGCTGTATAATATATAAAACTATGCAGATTGAAGCTCAGGGGGGCTGTCTGAATCATGTTTAGTGTTGCTCTATAATATATAAAACTATGCAGATTGAAACTCAGGGGGGCTGTCTGAATCGTGTTTGGTGTTGCTGTATAATATATAAAACTATGCAGATTGAAGCTCAGGGGGGTGTCTGAATCGTGTTTGGTGTTGCTGTATAATATATAAAACTATGCAGATTGAAGCTCAGGGGGGTGTCTGAATCGTGTTTGGTGTTGCTGTATAATATATAAAACTATGCAGATTGAAACTCAGGGGGGCTGTCTGAATCGTGTTTGGTGTTGCTGTATAATATATAAAACTATGCAGATTGAAGCTCAGGGGGGTGTCTGAATCGTGTTTGGTGTTGCTGTATAATATATAAAACTATGCAGATTGAAGGGGGGCTTCTGAATCGTGTTTGGTGTTGCTGTATAATATATAAAACTGCAGATTGAAGCTCAGTGTTTGGTGTTGCTGTATAATATATAAAACTATGCAGATTGAAGCTCAGGGGTGCTGTCTGAATCGTGTTTGGTGTTGCTGTATAATATATAAAACTATGCAGATTGAAGCTCAGGGGGGCTGAATCTGTCTGAATCGTGTTTGGTGTTGCTGTATAATATATAAAACTATGCAGATTGAAGCTCAGGGGGGCTGTCTGAATCGTGTTTGGTGTTGCTGTATAATATATAAAACTATGCAGATTGAAGCTCAGGGGGGTGTCTGAATCGTGTTTGGTGTTGCTGTATAATATATAAAAATATATAGAACTATGCAGATTGAAGCTCAGGGGGGGGGTGTCTGAATCGTGTTTGGTGTTGCTGTATAATATATAAAACTATGCAGATTGAAGCTCAGGGGGGTGTCTGAATCGTGTTTGGTGTTGCTGTATAATATATAAAACTATGCAGATTGAAGCTCAGGGGGGTGTCTGAATCGTGTTTGGTGTTGCTGTATAATATATAAAACTATGCAGATTGAAGCTCAGGGGGGCTGTCTGAATCGTGTTTGGTGTTGCTGTATAATATATAAAACTATGCAGATTGAAGCTCAGGGGGGCTGTCTGAATCGTGTTTGGTGTTGCTGTATAATATATAAAACTATGCAGATTGAAACTCAGGGGGGCTGTCTGAATCGTGTTTGGTGTTGCTGTATAATATATAAAACTATGCAGATTGAAGCTCAGGGGGGCTGTCTGAATCGTGTTTGGTTTTGCTGTATAATATATAAAACTATGCAGAATGTTGCTGTATAATATATAAAACTATGCAGATTGAAGCTCAGGGGGGTGTCTGAATCGTGTTTGAATCGTGTTGCTGTTGCTATAATATATAAAACTATGCAGATTGAAGCTCAGGGGGGGCTGTCTGAATCGTGTTTGGTGTTGCTGTATAATATATAAAACTATGCAGATTGAAGCTCAGGGGGGCTGTCTGAATCGTGTTTGGTGTTGCTGTATAATATATAAAACTATGCAGATTGAAGCTCAGGGGGGCTGTCTGAATCGTGTTTGGTGTTGCTGTATAATATATAAAACTATGCAGATTGAAGCTCAGGGGGGCTGTCTGAATCGTGTTTGGTGTTGCTGTATAATATATAAAACTATGCAGATTGAAGCTCAGGGGGGTGTCTGAATCGTGTTTGGTTGCTTGCTGTATAATATATAAAACTATGCAGATTGAAGCTCAGGGGGGCTGTCTGAATCGTGTTTGGTGTTGCTGTATAATATATAAAACTATGCAGATTGAAGCTCAGGGGGGCTGTCTGAATCGTGTTTGGTGTTGCTGTATAATATATAAAACTATGCAGATTGAAGCTCAGGGGGGCTGTCTGAATCGTGTTTGGTGTTGCTGTATAATATATAAAACTATGCAGATTGAAGCTCAGGGGGGCTGTCTGAATCGTGTTTGGTGTTGCTGTATAATATATAAAACTATGCAGATTGAAGCTCAGGGGGGCTGTCTGAATCGTGTTTGGTGTTGCTGTATAATATATAAAACTATGCAGATTGAAGCTCAGGGGGGCTGTCTGAATCGTGTTTGGTGTTGCTGTATAATATATAAAACTATGCAGATTGAAGCTCAGGGGGGCTGTCTGAATCGTTTTGGTGTTGCTGTATAATATAAAAAAATATGCAGATTGAAGCTCAGGGGGGCTGTCTGAATGGTGTTTGGTGTTGCTGTATAATATATAAAAACTATGCAGATTGAAGAATCGTTGCTAACATTATTTAAATAATACTTTTTTTTAAAACAGTCTTTATTTGAAAATAAAATACAGTACAACATGTCCAGTACAGATAGTGTAGTTTTTAAAAGGAATTTGTAGTATATTAACTATAAAAAAACAACAAAAAACAAACACAAAACTTAAATAAACAAACAAAACAAATGGCTGCTCCCTGCTGTGGAGAGAGAGCAGAGCAGGACAGAGATTTACTCTGCCCAAAAATAGCAACTTCTTTACTTTTCGGTTTTAATGTTCAGGGGATATTTTTTATGGACAATAAATCAGAAAAACTTCAAATGAAATGACGTATTCCCACTGGAACAGGATTTGCCTGTCATGGAACTAGCAGAGGGGGTATATTTGAGAAACTTTGCCCCATCTTATTTGTTATCTGGTGCAATTTTGCTAATTTACACGCATGTGTAACACAGGCTACCCAGCATCGCCATCTAGTGGCCCGCCACTGCGGCTCAGGTGCGTTTTTGCTGGCAATACACTAGCTGAGCACTAGATGGCGCTGGCTGTGACTAAAACAAGTTCATTTTTGAAAACTGGTTCCATTTCAGCCTGGTGAAGCCAACGGAAGCTCTAAAAACAGGTTAGATTAGATAGCATGACAGCTAGATGGCACTGCTGGCTGTTCTATAAAGACGCTGGCTGATCTAGCCTGTGTTGCGCGTGTCTATGGCAGCGCAGTTCCTGAACTCAGAGTCACAGCAACGCAGACCCTAAAACAGTGAGAGAATTTGGTAAACAGATCCTAATGCTTTATTTTTTTTATGTATCATAACAAACAAGGGCAAACCCGCCTAACATTTGATCTAAACGTTTTTAAAATTTAGAAAACGCAGTAAAATTAAAAACGCCAAAGATTTAGACGCTTGTCGTGGAACAGATCAAGTTTCGTTTAGTATTTCTGAATATTCGTGAGATCGTGTATTTTTTGTTGAGAACAACGAGATGAAAATGCGCTCTTTTGAAACAAGACAAGCCATTGTTTTTTTAGTTGAATAAAATATGTTTTAAAAACCAGGAGAATAATACCGCTCACGCTGAGGGTGATGCAGCAAGCGAATAACCCAAAACAAAAGACCTTCTATATAATATCATATCATATTATATAACGAAGTTCAGCACATTTTAAGATAGACTTCTTTTTTTTTTTTTTTTAATTCAAAATTTCACACCAACAATAACACTCTTAAAAATGAATCAAACCCAACAACCCAAGAGATTCAAATAGATCTGGATTCCCGGCCGCTGTGATGTCACTCTGCCTCAGCCAGTGGCGCGCGCTCTGCAGCGTGACATCACCATCCCCCCTAGTGCGTGTCAGCGCTGGTTCCTGACATCATCATCATAATAATTATAATAATAAAAATAATAATAATAATAACTCCTCAATTCATGACAGTAGTGGAACGCTGTCCTTGACAGGTCCTAGTGGAGACTGGCCGTTGACAGGTACGCTTTTGGGGAACTGGGGGCTTTGACAGATGTCCTTGACAGGTACTGAATTATAAGGGACGTTGACAGCAAGGACTGTCCATCCATGTATATGTATATATAATATATATATATATATATATATAATTCTTTAACATTACAATTAGTCGTTGACAGGGCTGTTTGTTTTCTGTTGAACGCTGACCGTTGACAGGGGTGTGCTTAGAGAGTGGTCGTTGCCGTGGTTTGGGAAGGCGGCGCTTGACCGGTCCGGTGTCACTGCCAGGCCTGGACTGGGAAGTTGCTGACCTCGGCCATGTCCTGCACACAGCTGCCCTGGACAGAGTAGGACAGACGCAGCCTCATCTTGAGAGACACCTGGGGAAAGAGGGAGGGACAAGTCAACACATACGCGCGCACGCACACACACACACACATTACACTGAACAAACCCACAGGAGAAGAAACAGACTCTTCCAATATCTCTCTCTCACACACACACACACACACACACACACTACACTGATGAAAGCATTCGCTGGGCTGCTTGACTTTTTTGCTTGCCTGCGTCATTGTGTGTATCTCAGTGTCTCGGTGTGTGTGTGTGTGCGTGTGTATTTCAGTGTCTCAGTGTGTGTGTGTGTGTGCGCCGGCTCATAAAGTCACAGAGTCACACACACAGTGTGTGTGTGTGGGTATGCTGTGTATTTCAGTGAGACGAGAGTCACACAGTCACACACCACGCACAACATAAAGTCACAGGGTGTACACACACACACAAGCGCACACATAAAGTCCAGAGTTGTGTGTGTGTGTGCGTGTGTATTTCAGTGTCTCAGTGTGTGTGTGTGTATGCGTGTGTATTTCAGTGTCTCAGTGTGTGTGTGTGTGCGTGTGTATTTCAGTGTCTCAGTGTGTGTGTGTGTGCGTGTGTATTTCAGTGTCTCAGTGTGTGTGTGTGTGCGTGTGTATTTCAGTGTCTCAGTGTGTGTGTGTGTGTGTGTGTGTTGTGTCTGTGTCTGTGTGTGTGTGTGTGTGTGTGTGCGTGTGTATTTCAGTGTCTCAGTGTGTGTGTGTGTGTGTGTGTGTGTGTGTTTGTGTTTAGAAGTGACAGTCCACACACACACACACAGTGTGGTCAACCACACACAGAGTCACAGTCACAAGCACACGTGTCCACACAGAGTCAACAGAGTCACACGCACAGCAGACAGAGTCACACGTGTGAGTGTCACAGAGTCACACGCAGAGTCACAGAGTCACACGCACAGAGTCACAGACACAGAGTGACACGCACAGAGTCACAGAGTCACCGAGTCACCGCACAGAGTCACAGAGTCACACACACAGAGTCACACGCAACCCGAGTCACAGAGTGTGTCAGTGTCTCAGTGTGTGTGTCTCAGTGTGCGTGTCTCAGTGTCTCAGTGTCTCAGTGTCTCAGTGTGTGTGTCTCAGTGTGCGTGTCTCAGTGTGCGTGTCTCAGTGTCTCTCTCTCGTTCTCACTCTGTTGGGGTTGTTGATCAGGATACTCTGGCTCACGCTCCCTCTGTTCATCGCTGGCACCACATCACCACTGGGGGCCTGAAGCTGCAACTGCACTGTCTGAGAGAGACAGAAATAATGAATCTACAACAGCCTGCAACCAACACAACGTAGACAGACGCTCACAACGCCCTCAGTATCCCCCCCGCGGTAGACCGGCCGGGTCACGTCCGTTCAGGCAGCGTCTCGGGGTCTCTCACCTTGGGCACGGCTGCCTGGAAGAGGAACCCGGTCATGTCGGAGGCTGTACTGTTCCTGGCCTGCAGGGTGATGGTCAGCAGGCTGCCCTGCTCTCTCTGGAAGCTGAATTCCAGGCTCAGTCCGCTCTTGTTGTAGGCTGTGATGGAGGGGATGCCTGAGAGGAGAGGAGCAGGAGGCTAGACAGGACTACACTGCAGTACAACACAACCAACCCACTGCAAAACAATACAGTAAACCCCACTGAAAAACAATACAGTAAACTCCACTGCAACGCAATACAGTAAACCCCACTGCAACGCAATACAGTAAACCCCACTGCAACGCAATACAGTAAACCCCACTGCAACGCAATACAGTAAACCCCACTGCAAAGCAATACAGTAAACCCCACTGCAACGCAATACAGTAAACTCCACTGCAACACAATACAGTAAACCCCACTGCAAAACCTTACACTGCAATACAGTAAACTCCACTATTTCAATGTATTTAAATGGTACCTCCAAAGTCAATGCCTCCCAGTAGATCCAGTAGCTCTCCCCCGACAGAGCTCTCAAGCCCAGTCTGACCAGTGAGGGGCTGGGACTGGGGCTGGGGCGAGGCTTCTGGGAGCGAGGCGTCTGGAACTCCGATCAGATCCAACAGGTCCACTGCCTGCGTCATTCAGCCACAGAGAAAGAGAAAAACAGCAACATGTTCATTTCCACTCTCAATTTAAATACAATTAAAATATACATAATCATTTGAAATCAGGGCTGTTAATCAGACTCCTATTGCACAGCAGTGTGATCCAGTCCAGGTTTCACTAGCAGCTTGATCAGCCCCCAGTGTGTCTAGCTAACAAGCTCAGGTGTGTCTGATTATTAAACTCCTAGTGAAAGCAGGACTGGATCACACTGCTGCGCAGCGGGAGTCTGATTATTAAACTCCTAGTGAAAGCAGGACTGGATCACACTGCTGTGCAGCGGGAGTCTGATTATTAAACTCCTAGTGAAACCAGGACTGGATCACACCGCTGTGCAGCGGGAGTCTGATTATTAAACTCCTAGTGAAAGCAGGACTGGATCACACTGCTGTGCAGCGGGAGTCTGATTATTAAACTCCTAGTGAAAGCAGGACTGGATCACACTGCTGTGCAGCGGGAGTCTGATTATTAAACTCCTAGTGAAAGCAGGACTGGATCACACTGCTGTGCAGCGGGAGTCTGATTATTAAACTCCTAGTGAAAGCAGGACTGGATCACACTGCTGTGCAGCGGGAGTCTGATTATTAAACTCCTAGTGAAAGCAGGACTGGATCACACCGCTGTGCAGCGGGAGTCTGATTATTAAACTCCTAGTGAAAGCAGGACTGGATCACACTGCTGTGCAGCGGGAGTCTGATTATTAAACTCCTAGTGAAAGCAGGACTGGATCACACCGCTGTGCAGCGGGAGTCTGATTATTAAACTCCTAGTGAAAGCAGGACTGGATCACACCGCTGTGCAGCGGGAGTCTGATTATTAAACTCCTAGTGAAAGCAGGACTGGATCACACTGCTGTGCAGCGGGAGTCTGATTATTAAACTCCTAGTGAAAGCAGGACTGGATCACACCGCTGTGCAGCGGGAGTCTGATTATTAAACTCCTAGTGAAAGCAGGACTGGATCACACCGCTGTGCAGCGGGAGTCTGTCTGATTATTAAACTCCTAGTGAAAGCAGGACTGGATCACACTGCTGTGCAGCGGGAGTCCGATTCCCATCTTAATCAATACAATAAAAAAACAAACAAAACAAAAAAGACAGTACAACAAAAAAAAAAAATCACAACAAACAAAGTTTTCATAATAAAAAATAAATAAATAAAACATTCTTAAAACTAACAAGAAGCTGTCTCTCACCCCGCATCGTCGCGGCTCTCAAACCAGAGATCAATACAAGGGAAATGTCCTCGTCACAGCCACAGCCTGTACGGCATTAGGCGTCAGCACTGAAATATTTCGAATCACGACTGGAGACGAGCTTTTGTACGTGTGTCTCTGTGTGTCGGGTGTCAGGTTCGTCTGCATTCCCCCCCCCCGTTTGAGACCCCCCTCCCATTACCTGTGAGGCGACGGGGGGCTGCAGTTTGACCCCCCCCTGGGTTTCCCCCCCTCCCTCTCTCTCTCCGTTTGAAATGACAGTGCTCGGATCATTGTGGTTGGGGGAGCCTTTCTCCATCAGAGGCATTCTCTCCAGCACTGCAGACCTGAGAGGAGAAAACACCAATCCATAATCAATACACACAGATAATCAATACACTGATCACCTACACACACAGATAATCAATACACTGATCAACTACACACACAGATAATCACTGCACTGATCAACTACACACACAGATAATCAATACACTGATCACCTACACACACAGATAATCAATACACTGATCAACTACACACACAGATAATCACTGCACTGATCAACTACACACACAGATAATCACTGCACTGATCAACTACACACAGATAATCAATACACTGATCACCTACACACACAGATAATCAATACACTGATCAACTACACACACAGATAATCACTGCACTGATCAATAAACTAGATACTTGCTGAAACACTGATGCAGCTAGACAGACAAGAGTACAGACTCCCCCCCACACACACACACACACACACACACACACACACACACTCACCTCATGTGGTCATACTTCTTGAATAGAGCGTTGTACTCCACCGCCCTCTGCTGGAGCTCCACGTCAATGCAGCTGCCATAGATTGACACCACCTTCCTGATTCGACTGGGAGAGAGAAAAAGGAACAGGAGACCATGTCAATACACACAGTCTATATACACAGTCTATATACACTCAATACAATACACACTGTCTATATACACTCAATACAATACACACAGTCTATATACACAGTCTATATACACTCAATACAATACACACAGTCTATATACACTGTCTATATACACTGTCTATATACACTCAATACAATACACACAGTCTATATACACTGTCTATATACACTCAATACAATACACACAGTCTATATACACTGTCAATACAATACAGACTGTCTATATACACTGTCAATACACAGTTTCTGACTCTAGAGTTTCTCTTACTCACTCCACATTGTCTCTGATCCGGGTGCTCAGTTTCATGAGGGCTGTCAGTGCGTACGCCCTCGTCGCAGGGGAGGACATGTGAGACTGCAGCACCGTCTCCAGTAAGTCCAGAACATCGTCCTCCGTCACCTAGCAACCAGCAATACACACTCAACAAAAAAGACCCTGATATTGATGAGATCCAGCCCTCTGAAATGTCTACACAGCAATACATGAGATCCAGCCCTCTGAAATGTCTTTATAATACAGCACTAGACCCTGATATTGATGAGATCCAGCCCTCTGAAATGTCTTTATAATATACAGCACTAGACCCTGATATTGATGAGACACAGCCCTCTGAAATGTCTTTATAATATACAGCACTAGACAATACAGAGCCCTGAAATCTATATAATACTGCACTAGACCCTATATTGATGAGACCCAGCCCTCTGAAATGTCTTTATAATATACAGCACTAGACCCTGATATTGATGAGATCCAGCCCTCTGAAATGTCTTTATAATATACAGCACTAGACCCTGATATTGATGAGATGTGAGACCTCTGAAATGTCTTTATAATATACAGCACTAGACCCTGATATTGATGAGACCAGCCCTCTGAAATGTCTTTATAATATGCAGCACTAGACCCTGATATTGATGAGATCCAGCCCTCTGAAATGTCTTTATAATATACAGCACTAGACCCTGATATTGATGAGATCCAGCCCTCTGAAATGTCTTTATAATATACAGCACTAGACCCTGATATTGATGAGACACAGCCCTCTGAAATGTCTTTATAATATACAGCACTAGACCCTGATATTGATGAGATCCAGCCCTCTGAAATGTCTTTATAATATACAGCACTAGACCCTGATATTGATGAGACACAGCCCTCTGAAATGTCTTTATAATATACAGCACTAGACCATGATATTGATGAGACACCAGCCCTCTGAAATGTCTTTATAATATACAGCACTAGACCCTGATATTGATGAGATCCAGCCCTCTGAAATGTCTTTATAATATACAGTACTAGACCCTGATATTGATGAGATCCAGCCCTCTGAAATGTCTTTATAATATACAGCACTAGACCCTGATATTGATGAGATCCAGCCCTCTGAAATGTCTTTATAATATACAGCACTAGACCCTGATATTGATGAGACACAGCCCTCTGAAATGTCTTTATAATATACAGCACTAGACCCTGATATTGATGAGACACAGCCCTCTGAAATGTCTTTATAATATACAGCACTAGACCCTGATATTGATGAGATCCAGCCCTCTGAAATGTCTTTATAATATACAGCACTAGACCCTGATATTGATATTGTGAGACACAGCCCTCTGAAATGTCTTTATAATAGACAGCACTAGACCCTGATATTGATGAGATCCAGCCCTCTGAAATGTCTTTATAATATACAGCACTAGACCCTGATATTGATGAGACCCAGCCCTCTGAAATGTCTTTATAATATACAGCACTAGACCCTGATACTGATGAGATCCAGCCCTCTGAATGGTTATTCTCACCTGCATTGGCTCCACATCCTCACACACTCCTGTCAGAAGCAGGTCTCCATATTCACCAATACACCAGGAGGCCACCTGAACCAACGGCTGCTGTAGAGAGACAGAGAGACAGTGTGAATCAGGGACTGCTGTAGAGCGACAGTGTGAATCAGGGACTGCTGTCCACACACACACACACACAACACTCTTTCTCTCTCCCTGCGTACCTGAGATATGTCGTTGAGCACAGCCCTGTACAGTTTGTGCACAGTGTAACAGTACAGCTCTGAGGCGTTGGTGATCAAGACGATCAGATTGGGAACCGTCTCGTCACGAACAAAACTGCCGGCCTGAGGAACAACGAGACTCCTGTTACACACCATTACGGTTATCATTAGCGGTATTAGAGAGCAGGGAGGGGTATCAGGGTTTACTGGCAGGGTATTAGGGAACAGGGAGGGGTATCAGGGTTTACTGGCAGGGTATGAGGCAGCAGGGGGTATTTGTTACCGTGGTGAGGACTCTCAGTATTGTGTCAATGTGCCAGCGCTTGGACGGGGCAAATCTGCAGAAAGAGATGAGAGAGAGAGTTAGAGAGACACAGTCAACTCACAAGAAACACTCTTAAAAAATGACCCCATGCACACACGCTGACACACACGCGCACACACACACTCGGACTCACTTCTCGGCGGCGAGGAAGACCCCCGAGGCGCAGTCGGAGCGCAGCTCGGGGGGGCAGTTATCCAGGAAGGGGAGGAGCTCCTTCATCATCGAGCGAACATTGTGAGCGTTCACCAGAGCGAGGCTCAGATCCAAAGCTTTCCTGAGAGACAGAGACGGAGAGAGAGAGAGAGAGAGAGACACACAACTAAATGGTTCCTGTCGAGACCTTTCTTTACTTGAGGGAGTCCGAGATCTCAGGTTCTTTCGACGACTCACTGGTATGAACAGGTTGGCGTTGCACCCCCTCTATATAGAATGAACTCCCTCAGCTTCATAGAGTCCAGTGAAAGCTGCTGAATAATGTTCCCTTGTTAACATATTGAATTGCACCCCCTCTATATAGAATGAACTCCCTCAGCTTCATAGAGTCCAGTGAAAGCTGCTGAATAATGTTCCCTTGTTAACATATTGAATTGCACCCCCTCTATATAGAATGAACTCCCTCAGCTTCATAGAGTCCAGTGAAAGCTGCTGAATAATGTTCCCTTGTTAACATATTGAATTGCACCCCCTCTATATAGAATGAACTCCCTCAGCTTCATAGAGTCCAGTGAAAGCTGCTGAATAATGTTCCCTTGTTAACATATTGAATTGCACCCCCTCTATATAGAATGAACTCCCTCAGCTTCATAGAGTCCAGTGAAAGCTGCTGAATAATGTTCCCTTGTTAACATATTGAATTGCACCCCCTCTATATAGAATGAACTCCCTCAGCTTCATAGAGTCCAGTGAAAGCTGCTGAATAATGTTCCCTTGTTAACATATTGAATAGCACCCCCTCTATATAGAATGAACTCCCTCAGCTTCATAGAGTCCAGTGAAAGCTGCTGAATAATGTTCCCTTGTTAACATATTGAATTGCACATACTGAAATACTACTGGACTGCTATGATGGCTTCAATGGCAATGCAGGCAGACAGCGGCACTGCAATGGCTCTGTATTACACTGCAATGGTAGCACAAGTATAGGGCAGCTGCAATGGGGCGAGGCTGGTAGAATGGGACCACAGTGTGCTGACTGTACCCTCAATGATCTTCAATTGCAATGCAGACAGACAGCAGCACTGCAATGGGTCTGTATTACACTGAGAAGCAATGGTAGCAAAGTATAGGGCAGCTGCAATGGGGCAAGGCTGGTAGAATGGGACCAGTATATTGACGAATTGCACCCCCTCTATACCGAATGAACTCCCTCAGCTTGAGACAGTCCACGATGAAAGCTGCTGAATAATGTTCTGCATTGTTAACATATGAACCATTTTCAGCAGTGACATCATCGAATGTAGCTATGGGGAGGGAGGGAGGGAGGGAGGGAAAGCTGATGAATAATGTTCCCTTGTTAACATATTGAATTGCATCCCCCTCTATATAGAATGAACTCCCTCAGCTTCATAGAGTCCAGTGAAAGCTGCTGAATAATGTTCCCTTGTTATCATATTGAATTGCACCCCCTCTATATAGAATGAACTGATTCAGCTTCATAGAGTCCAGTGAAAGCTGCTGAATAATGTTCCCTTGTTAACATATTGAATTGCACCCCCTCTATATAGAATGAACTCCCTCAGTTTCATAGAGTCCATTGAAATGTGCTGAATAATCGTTGTAAACATATTGAATTGCAGTTGCTTTATATATGCTTTTATATTATGGTTCTATACAGTATTGTGTAAGTTTTGAGTTCTTTCATCTCCCATTGGCAAAACCAGCTACGTGCAGTTCTGCACAACCTAACACGACTCAAAGTCACAGTTGGGTGTCCAAAATGCAGGAGATTAGCAGAGATAGTGTGAGATGGGAAGGGGAACTGAAAGACAAGATGGATGCGCCCTGCTAGGTACATCGTGGTCTGCAGCACCCCCTTTCCCCCCCGCAGAGGGAGTGTGCAATGAGAGTGGAGACCCCTATCGTTGGACAGAAATACAAATGGGAGTGGAGTCAACAGTTGTTTACAAAGGTATAAATACCCAAAATTATAAAGTGTTGTCAGTCATTTCATCTCTTTCGAATTGACTCCATGATATCCCTGCTTTCTGATACAAACGTACGCACTGAGGTCCGTCTGAACCAAGTTCATCATCGCGATGTAGCTATGGGGAGGGAGGGAGGGAGGGAGGGGGAAGATATGAATGCAGTGGAAGCTTTAAATTTAGCGTATGGTCGTACACTGTTGTAATGTAGATACCTTAGTGTTTTGAATCAACGTCTTAGGCTTCTGCATTTGTCAAAATCTTTTGTTCAATATTTACTACACACCAAGACACACAGACACACAGACACACACACTTACCGGATATTCTTATCATGGTTTAACAGAAATCTGCCCAGGATATTTACAGCTAAAACCTGCGAGACAGAGTTTAAAGTCAGGTCGAGACTCCTCTCTATACTAATACAATACATAAATTTAAAAAAAAAACAAACAACACAGACACACACCCCTCAGCCCGCTCTCTGATCGGATCTCTACACACACACACACACACACACACACAGAGCTGTGTACCCTCAGCCCGCTCTTCCTTGGGAGCGACACTTGGTGAAACTCACAGACACCACACACCGCACTGTTGCTGTGTACACACACAGTGGTGTACCTCAGCCCGCTCGTCTGATTCGGATCTTTACACACACAAAACAAAACACACCCGATGTGAGGACTACCTCAGGCCCGTATATGACTCTGATGCTGCGTTTGTACGAGAGGACTCTTCTCTTGAGGGAACATGTGCATTAACTGAGGGTTATTCCTATCTGGAAACAGGACTATTGTAGAGTGACTTTGACCAGACACACACACACACAGACACACACAGAGCTGTGTACCCTCAGCCCGCTCTCTGATCGGATCTCTACACACACACACAACACACACACACACAGAGCTGTGTACCCTCAGCCCGCTCTCTGATCGGATCTCTACACACACACACACACACACACAGAGGACACAGGGGGAGCTATCGGCGAGAGTACTGTTCTGAGATGTGCTGGTCCTCAGCCCGTGTCGTCTCTGACACATGGATCTGTGGGGCTTTTAGGACACATCACACACACACAACAACACACACACACACACAGAGCTGTGTACCCTCAGCCCGCTCTCTGATCGGATCTCTACACACACACACACACACACACACACAGAGCACACTCAGCCCGCTCATCGGATCTGGAGCCGCACCCTCAGCCACGCTCTCTGATCGGATCTCTACACACACACACACACACACACACACAGAGCTGTGTACCCATCAGCCGCTCTGGGATCTAGCGATCTCTACCTGGTAACAAACACACACCACACACACACACAGAGCTGTGTACCCTCAGCCCGCTCTCTGATCGGATCTCTACACACACACACACACACACACACACAGAGCTGTGTACCCTCAGCCCGCTCTCTGATCGGATCTCTACACACACACACACACACACACACACACAGAGCTGTGCGTGGGGAGCCTCAGCCCAGAGATCGACTGTGATCTACCCACACACACACACACACACACACACACACAGAGCGTGTGTCGAGACCCTCAGCACGCTCTCTGATAGGATCTCTACAGACAAACCACACTGGTGTGTCACAACACACCCAATGGCAGAGCTGTGTAACCTCAGCCTCAGGGCTCTCTGATCGGATCTTTTACACACACACACACACACACACACAGACTGTGTACCCTCAGGGAAGCTCTAAGATCGCCTCCTCTGATGGATCTCTACACACACACACACACACACACACACACACACACACACACACACACACACACACACACACACAAGCACACCACACACAGCACAACGACTCATGATCGGACACCACACACCTAGAGCTGTGTACCCTCAGCCCGCTCTCTGATCGGATCTCTACACACACACACACACACACACACACACACACACACACCAGAGCTGTGTACCCTCAGCCCGCTCTCTGATCGGATCTCTACACACACACACACACACACACACACACACACACACACACACCCGCACTCTGACACTCACTACACAACACAGAGCTGTGTACCCTCAGCCCGCTCTCTGATCGGATCTCTACACACACACACACACACACACACACACACAGACATAGGACTGTACATGGGAGTCAGAGCTCTAGATCGAGATAACATCTGTGGAGTAGTGTGTGTGTGTGTGTAGAGACACACACATGGCTGTGGTTGGTGTGTTGTGTGTGAAGCTCTCTGAGCGATCGTAGTTGACTAACCCGCCACACACCACACACACAAACCTGGAGCTGTGAACCAAGCCAATTAACATCGGATAATCTACGTTAACACACACACACACACACACAGAACATGACCACAACCCTCTCTCTGATCGGATTTCATGATGGTCAGCACAGTTTCGTACAGGATGATCACAACCCTCCTGCATGATCACAACCCCAGCGTTCTTACATGATCACAACCCTCGTGGTCAACCTGGAGGTGAAGCAAGCCAATTAACATTATCATAATCCTCGTTAACATGATCACAACCCTCGTCGTGAACATGATCACAACCCTCGTCGTGAACATGACCACAACCCTCCTGGTTAACATGATCACAACCCTCCTGGTTAACATGATCACAACCCTCATCGTCAACATGATCACAACCCTCATCGTCAACATGATCACAACCCTCATCGTCAACATGATCACAACCCTCCTCGTCAACATGATCACAACCCTCCTCGTTAACATGATCACAACCCTCCTCGTTAACATGATCACAACCCTCATCGTCAACATGATCACAACCCTCCTGGTTAACATGATCACAACCCTCCTCGTTAACATGATCACAACCCTCATCGTCAACATGATCACAACCCTCCTCGTCAACATGATCACAACCCTCATCGTCAACATGATCACAACCCTCATCGTCAACATGATCACAACCCTCCTGGTTAACATGATCACAACCCTCATCGTCAACATGATCACAACCCTCGTCGTGAACATGATCACAACCCTCATCGTCAACATGATCACAACCCTCATCGTCAACATGATCACAACCCTCCTGGTTAACATGATCACAACCCTCATCGTCAACATGATCACAACCCTCATCGTCAACATGATCACAACCCTCATCGTCAACATGATCACAACCCTCCTGGTTAACATGATCACAACCCTCATCGTCAACATGATCACAACCCTCGTCGTGAACATGATCAAAACCCTCATCGTTAACATGATCATATGCGTGATTGTTAATGTTTATTATCAACACTACCAATGTTTTATTCTGATTATTCTTCTCCTGGTTCTATACCTGCGCTAGGATGTCATTCATCGCTTCACTGGCATCACCGTCATGGTGTCCCAGAATCCTCAGCAAGCACAGGATTCGAACCTACCAGAGAAGCACAGGAAATGAGAGAGAGAGAGAGAGAGAGAGAGAGACACACACACACACACACACAGAAAGAGAGATACATACAGATACAGAGAGAGAGGCACAGAGACAGAGAGAGACAAGAGACAGACACACAAGGCCAGCTGTAAATGATAGATAGATAGATATAGAAACAGAGAGACAGATAGAGAGATAGACAGACAGACTCACCTGTAAGAAGGGGTCACTGATCCCCGCCACGTTGTGCTCGGGGGAATACCCCGACATTATTAACCCCTTCATGATCTGAACTAGTTCAGGAACCACCTGCAGATCCAAACAAAACCGTGACATCACTCAGACACGCAGCGACATCACTCAGACACGCAGCGACATCACTCAGACACATGTATATATTGACTCTACAATATAATCCCTTCTTGGTGTCTGTGTTAGTTTACTATATTCTAAAGACAGACAGACAGACTGATACGAAGCATCAGCAATTGACTCAAAGCCTCCACTAGTGTTTTCTGCTATTATAACAACCTTGACTCGCATACAGAAGGAAACACGTTGAGTGAAATCACTCACATCGCTCCATTTTCAAGGTGTGGAATCCAAAGCATAATCAACAAATACAGAGAAACATTGTCTGGAATTGACAAACCCAGGACGGGAAGAGCCAAACAGCTGTCTAACAAGGAAGAGCAAGACTTGAAGAGAATATCCTTCAGGAACAGGAAGAAGATTCCTGTGCTCTTGTGCATATTTTAGCCTTTTAGTCTCGTTCCCCTTTCTGAACAGAGGCTTTCTTGCTGCAACACATCCTTTAATCCTCGTTTCAAGAGCGACCCTCGTACTGCAGATGTGATGGGACAGCGTTCTCTTCTGCCAGTCCTGCTGTCAATTCAATGCTTGTCGTCTTCCTGTTCCTGAAGGATATTCTCTTCAAGTCTCGCTCTTCCTTGTTAGACAGCTGTCTGGCTCTTCCAGCCCTGGGTTTGTCAATTCCAGACGATGTTTCTCTATATGCAGTTTTTCAAGCGATCCTTGTTCAATTTAAAAAGCTGTAACACGGCTATTTTTTTCTGATATATATATATTTTTTTTTCGGAATGTCTTTTAAAAGGACCGTCAGTGTGAAATCTCAGACTCTTACCTTGCGAAACTTCCTCAGGGTGTCTGGGCTGCGCTCGCACATCTCTGTTATCAGAATCACAGTCCCGTGTAGCACACCTGGACACACCAGCACACAGGACAGGGTTTGAAAACAGTAACCCTGTGCTTTACAGACCTCTGTGTGCTTTACAACGCTTCCCTATGCTTTACCAGACCTCTCTGTGCTTTACAATGCTTCCCTATGCTTTACCAGACCTCTCTGTGCTTCACAATGTTTCCCTATGCTTTACCAGACCTCTCTGTGCTTTACAACGCTTCCCTATGCTTTACCAGACCTCTCTGTGTTTTATTACACTTTGCTGTGCTTTTCCTGCTAGAAATTAGGGCTGTGCTGAAACTCTTAATCGCCACAAAGGAGAGAGCTGCTTCCGCACCCAGCGCTCAGAACATCACAGACACCTGCAGAGCTTTTTGAGATGTTACACTAATAAAATAATGACTGGGATCACATTATTGAGGAGTTTGGTGATAAAACGAGTGATCAGGAGAAGATTTATCAGTGCGCACGTCTATAAAGAGGTGTGTGAAAAATACAGCGATCAAGGGGTGGGGCTTGGCTGGAGAGGCAGTACTGTGTGTCCTGTTGATATGCTTTTTAAACCTGTTTTACTCTGAAAATATTTTAAACAGCGCGTGTGAAAATGAATTGGACCCGACGCACCTGACCGGCGCTGAGTAAATGGACCGCTAATTGCAAACATATTGGTCTGCTTTTAAGAATCAGCCACTTATGAGAATCAAAATATTCTGGGATAGATGCGATTCATATAAAACAGAATGCACTGTAATAATAATAATAATAATAATAATAATAGAACAGTACCATGGTTCTTTTCTCCCAGCAGCCTCTTTGTCGTGGGGACGAAGAGTTCTATAAGCTCTGGAACCTTCCTCACAATGTGGACCGCAGCCAGCGCCGCCTGGTGGACAGAGAGGGGAATGAGCACGAACCAAAATTCTCTCTGTTTGAAAATAAATCTCCCCTATACTTGTGCTACCATTGCAGTGTAATACAGAGCCATTGCAGTGCAGCTGTCTGTCTGCATTGCCATTGAAGATCATTGAGGGTATAGTGAGCACACTGTGGTCCCATTCTACCAGCCTTGCCCCATTGCAGCTGCCCTATACTTGTGCTACCATTGTAGTGTAATACAGACCCATTGCAGTGCCGCTGTCTGTCTGCATTGCCATTGAAGATCATTGAGGGTATAGTGAGCACACTGTGGTCCCATTCTACCAGCCTTGCCCCATTGCAGCTGCCCTATACTTGTGCTACCATTGTAGTGTAATACAGAGCCATTGCAGTGCCGCTGTCTGTCTGCATTGCCATTGAAGATCATTGAGGGTATAGTGAGCACACTGTGGTCCCATTCTACCAGCCTCACCCCATTGCAGCTGCCCTATACTTTTCTTTTTGACCAGGGTCAGTGAGTTGGACTCATATGCTTGGATCAGGGGGGCTGATTCACCGCTCGGACTGAATTCAGAAACAGCTGCTTGGGTTTGTGTGGGTCGCTGTTCTCCGCAGAGTCTGAGAAAAAGCAGCGATCGTCACAAACCCAAGCAGCTGTTTCTGAAGTCACTCTGAGCGGTGAATCAGCCCCCCTCTGATTACTCACACCCGATTCCTGCAGAGCGCTCGCCCCAGGAATCAGTCTGTACAACACAACGAAAACATTTCAACTAGAACTTACTCTGAATGTAATTCAATGACAAACACTTGGACAGGGGTCTTTCTCCATCTATACCAGCGATGGGAGTCAGACTCCTATTGCACAGCAGTGTGATCCAGTCTAGGTTTCACTACCAGCTTGATCAGCCCCCAGTGTGTCTAGCTAACAAGCTCAGGTGTGTCTTATTATTAAACTCCTAGTGAAAGCAGGACTGGATCACACTGCTGTGCAGCGGGAGTCTGATTATTAAACTCCTAGTGAAAGCAGGACTGGATCACACTGCTGTGCAGCGGGAGTCTGATTACTATCCCTGATCCATTTGTGTGTGTGTGTGCGTGTTTATATATATATATATATAGATATATATATATATATATACACACACACACACACACAGAGCATTAAAAGAAACTTGTCACTATTTTAACTAATTTATTTTTGAAAGAAATTAAGGTATATAAAAGATGGACACTGCCGAAATGTTTTTCGGTTGGTTTTTTAATCGCTCGATCGTTCATCCTTGCCCACGACACGCTGGAGTGACTGTGACTGAAGCATTTAATCAGTGAGACAGCTGACGGGACCCTGGGTAGGGAGCAGTCTCTGCTGCTGAATTGCAAGCTTGAGTAAAAGCAATAAAGAAAAATGACAGAAAAACAAAACAATATGCCCCGTCTCTCAGGGGAGCAGCGCCTTCGTGCGATCGGCGTGCTGGAGGCTGGGCTGGGGCAGCGGGCTGTGGCTCTCCGTCTCGGGCGCTCGCAGCCAGCGATCTCAAACCCGGCGAGACGGTGGAACCAGACACACTCTGCCAATGACAGAACCGGGAGACCAAGAGTCACAACACCTGCCCGAGACGGACAGATCATTCTGCAGCGTCTTCGTGATGTCAGCTGTCAATCAGCACAGTAAAAAGTCACCCCGTCTGCTCTGAAACAGAGCTTGTCATTTTTTTCGACCACATCTAGTGAAATTTATCCAAATGCAAGTGACGCTTTTCTTTTGATGCTCAGTGTAGATTTATATACAGATTTTTTCTTCACCTTTTTCTTGATGTAGGAGTTGGAAGCCTTCAGCAATCTCTCCACCTCTGTCGCCAGGTCTCGGCACATTTCAGGGGACCCCATGCACCCCAAAGTACACAGAGCGAGCCCTTGGATGTACTGACTGCTGTGATTCAAGTCACTGTGAGAAAGAGAGAGGGAGGAGAGGAGGGGGAGAGAGAGGGAGGGGAGGGGGGGAGAGAGGGGAGAGAGAGGAAGAGAGAGAGGAGAGAGGAGAGGGCCTCTCCCCTCTCTCCCTCCTAGCCTCGTCCCTCTCTCTCCCTCCCCTCCCTTCCCCTCTTCCCCTTCTCTCTCTCACTTCCCCTCCACCCGTCTCCCTCCCGTCTCTCACCCCAGGGGGAAGAGAGAGAAGGGAGGGGGGGGAGAGGGAGAGGGATCCCTCCCTCCTCTCCTTCCGAGAGGAGAGGAGGGAGAGGAGAGAGAGGGGGAGAGGGTAGGGAGGAGGAAGGGGAGAGAGGAGGAAGGGAGGGGAGAAGGAATAGGAGAGGGGAGAGAGGAAGAGGAGGGGGGAGGAAGAGGAGAGGGAGAGAGGAGAGGGAGGGGAGGAAGGGGAGAGAGGGGGGGGAGGAAGGGGAGAGGAGTTGGAAGAGGAGGGGGAGGAGAGGAGAGGGGAGAGGGGAGAAAGGGGAGAGGGGGGAAGAGGAAGGGGAGAGAGGAGGGAGAGGAGAGAGAGGAGAGAGAGAAGTGGAGAGAGACAGACAGAGGGAGAGACAGGGTGCGGTTGACTGGTTGGTGAGTATTGTAGATAGGATGTGTGTTGGGCACGGGTTACACACCATGTGACACCTGGGAGGAGAGAAAGGAAGTGGGATGATGTGGGGTGTCTATATGAGACACACACACACACACACACACACACACACAAACACGAGACACACACACACACACAGAAACAAACACAGACAGCAAAATGACACACATCACATAGACACACACACACTGACTGAGTATTGTTACCATGGACAGCAGACACACACACACACAAACAGATAGACACACACACACACAAACAGATAGAGACACACACACACACACACACACAAACACACAGGAGACTATTGTACTGACAATAGGATCTATAGATAGATAGACAAATAGACAAACAGATAAATAGACAGATACAGAGAGACAGAGTGATAGATAGCTAGATAGCTAGACAGATAGATAGATAGATAGACAGACAGACAGGCTGGCTCGCTCACGGACTCACTTCTTGATGGAGTTGGTGATCAGCAGGCTGGCATCGTGCCTCTCATCCAGCAACAGCATCGCCCCCAGATATCCCACACGCTTATCAGTGAAGCGAGAGGAGGCGA
>NC_054575.1:2372548-2387548 GCF_017654505.1 Polyodon spathula
TAATAATAATAAAGTGTGTTTTTTTTTCTGTTTGTTTTCCGCTCGACAGGTATAAAGTTACACCTGTACGGCTGGGGCTCTTCCTGCCAAATACGGAGCCGCTTACAACGAGCGCCACCCCACGCCCGCCCTGCCAAATAGTGAGCCCCCTGCGTGGATGTGGGAGTGGGGTTTATTTTAACCATTTTACCCCGTGAAATTGCTTTTTTTTTTTTTCCCCGCCGCAAACAGACACAAATTACCACCTCTCCCAAAAATAATAATGTTTATGGTATAAATTATACAAATGATGAATGAAAACAACCAGCCCCCGAATCGGTCAAAATGGAGGTAAAGCTGGTAAATAATTTACAAAATCAACATGGAAAACAAACAGAAATATGAAATAGTTTAGTTTTTTTGTGTTTTTTCTGGTTTTTTTTTACCTAAATGATGCGCAGATTCAAACTTGCGAGCCGGGGCCTTCTTGTAAACAAGACGTCGCCTTTAAAGCCAGCGATTCCTGCCCGTTTATTCGCAGCGATCGCCGGGTTTGAGGGTTTAAATCCAGACGGGTTTTAAGGGTTTATTTTATTTTATTTTCCTTTCACCGATTTTCCTTTTTTAAATTCCACTTCCAGCCTCCAGGAAGAGAGGGAATGAAAAGCAGGGACGCTGCCGGTTTAAAGGGGAGTGTCCTCTCGCTTGCCCTTACCCGTTCGACCCGAGGCGTGTTAAAAGTCGGAGGGATGAAATTAAAATGAATCAATAGATGTTTGTTTTTTTTTTTTTGTTTGGTTTTTAATTACGTTTTAAGTGCTACAGGGCGGTTGTTGCGAGTTACCGAGATGAGATTTTATGTTAGTACATGAAATGTATTCACGCTGGCGTTTTTGTATCGTCTGGTTTTAACATTTCGTTTTAGTTTTTTTCTCTGAGGGAGGTGAGGGAGGGAGCGGTTCAGTCTCTGTGGCTCAAGCCTGCCCTGGACTGGAGGGAGTCCCCTTTCTCTGAGGGAGGTGAGGGAGGGAGCAGTTCAGTCTCTGTGGCTCAAGCCTGCCCTGGACTGGAGGGAGCCCCCTTTCTCTGAGGGAGGTGAGGGAGGGAGCGGTTCAGTCTCTGTGGCTCAAGCCTGCCCTGGACTGGAGGGAGCCCCCTTTCTCTGAGGGGGGTGAGGGAGGGAGCGGTTCAGTCTCCATGGCTCAAGCCTGCCCTGGACTGGAGGGAGCCCCCTTTCTCTGAGGGAGGTGAGGGAGGGAGCGGTTCAGTCTCTGTGGCTCAAGCCTGCCCTGGACTGGAGGGAGCCCCCTTTCTCTGAGGGAGGTGAGGGAGGGAGCGGTTCAGTCTCTGTGGCTCAAGCCTGCCCTGGACTGGAGGGAGCCCCCTTTCTCTGAGGGGGGTGAGGGAGGGAGCGGTTCAGTCTCTGTGGCTCAAGCCTGCCCTGGACTGGAGGGAGCCCCCTTTCTCTGAGGGAGGGAGGGAGGGGAGCGAGTTCAGTCTCTGTGGCTCAAGCCTGCCCTGGACTGGAGGGAGCCCCCTTTCTCTGAGGGGGGTGAGGGAGGAGCGGTTCAGTCTCTGTGGCTCAAGCCTGCCCTGGACTGGAGGGAGCCCCCTTTCTCTGAGGGGGGTGAGGGAGGGAGGGAGCAGTTCAGTCTCTGTGGCTCAAGCTTGCCCTGAACTGGAGGGAGCCCCTTTTCTCTGAGGGAGGGACGGAGGGGACAGTTCAGTCTCTGTAGCTCAATCCTGCCCTGGACTGGAGGGAGCACCCCTTTCTCTGAGGGGGGTGAGGAAGGGAGAGAGGGGGCAGTTCAGTCTCTGTGCCTCAAGCCTGCCCACCACCAATAGCGCCCCCCCCCCCCCCCCCCCTGGTCAAAAGAGAGAGACACAAGACATCACCATTTTTTAAATATATTCGAATCATTTTATTATAATAAGGCTCTGCCGGGTCTTCAAAAAAATAGGTAGTTTGAAAATTAAAATTAAACAGACAAAAATATAAAAGTTACTCACTCCCCCCCCCCCCCCCCCCCCAGGTAGCTTTCTATTAAAATACACAAAAAAATATACATATTTTAATATTCTGAAAGGGTTAAAGAGGGCACTGTGATGTCGCTCTGCAGCAGTGATGTCACTCTGCAGCAGTGATGTCGCTCTGCAGCGGTGATGTCGCTCTGCAGCGTGACATCACAATCTCCTGCAGAGCATGTCAGCGCTGGTTCCTGACAGTCACACTGCAGCTGCCTCTCTCTCAAGCACATCCACACAGCCCTGCCTTTAAAAGCAGCAGCCAGACAGAGTGTGTGTTACTGACATGATCAGGAGCCAGGGAGTTTGAGCAGGGTTACAAACTCACACTAGCCCTGCTGCTGCTGCACCCAGTCCTGGGGTTCAGAGCTCCCCTCAATGAAGTCTAGTATTATTAATATTGCAATGATCAGGAGCCAGGAGTTTGAGCAGGGTTACAAACTCACACTAGCCCTGCTGCTGCTGCACCCAGTCCTGGGGTTCAGAGCTCCCCTCAATGAAGTCTAGTATTATTAATATTGCAATGATCAGGAGCCAGGAGTTTGATTCGCATCTAACTTGACTGTCCTCAAAAGGGGACACAGCAGTTTGGAGCCAAAACAAAAGATTTCGTTATTTTCTGTGAAGAAACATTGATTTCAAAACACAGCTTGAGTTCAGAGTTTGTTTCCCCTCGAAAACGAAACAAGGCACTCTAAGATATATCTTGAATATAACAGCAATACTACTACTAATAATAATGCTAATAATAATAATAATAATGCAATAATAAAATTGATGATAAAAAGGACAGACAGATTATCATTAAAACAATCTTATAAAATCTCATCTCACAAATCTGTTTTCCGTTCGAGCAAAAGCAAGTCACAGCTGACAATATTCTTGAAACCGCACGTTACAGCAAGACCTGGCCTCTGAAACAGATCTGCCCTTACACAGGGCTAAAGAAAGCTTTCAGTTTGCAAACGCTGTGCTCTCTTGCACATCCTGGCTGGCCAGGAGGGAACATATCTGGTCTGGCATTGTGTCACTCTCTCAAAATCACGCATATCTTACTGTAGAAATCAGGGAACCTTTATGAGTTTAAAAGAAAAAAAAAAACTATTATCAGTTCCTATTTAAAATCAATTCCTAATTCCTGTTCCATTTTTATCAGTTTCAACACACCACTGATAGCGAGACTGCGCAGGGCGCCATTCTGATAAAACGAAGCAAAGCACAAAACAAAAGACCTTCACTGAAGAAGACACTGTTTGTTTGTCAATTAAAATAGGCTTGAATAAAATAAGAACCTGTCAGAACTGCCCCTGAGCTCGGACAACGACATTTCAGAGAACTTCTAAATAAAATAATTTCCATTTCATAATATATATATATATATATATATATATATATATATATATATATATATTATATAATATATATATATATATATATATATATATAGTTCACATCAGCCTCCGAGGAGAGTCGATAATCTGCTTTCAATCTTCAGAATGAAACTCTCTCTCTGTCCGTAGCTTTGCAGGGCGGAGCTGAGGAGACAAAATGGGAAATCGCATTGAAAGACCGTTCCAGGGCGACACAAAGTATTCTGGGAAGGCTGTCCTCCACAGCACGCGTGTCACACGCTAGAGGACGTTTCCCTGCCGTGTCTTTACTGGACATGCGAGCTGACCGCTTGAAAATATTTGTTTGCATGCAATTGGAAGATAGCCGCATAGATATTGTGTATTATATATTAATATATAGACTCTCTCTAGCAGTATCATAGATATTGTGTATTATATATTAATATATAGACTCTCTCTAGCAGTATCATAGATATTGTATATTATATATTAATATATAGACTCTCTCTAGCAGTATCATAGATATTGTGTATTATATATTAATATATAGACTCTCTCTAGCAGTATCATAGATATTGTGTATTATATATTAATATATAGACTCTCTCTAGCAGTATCATAGATATTGTGTATTATATATTAATATATAGACTCTCTCTAGCATATCATAGATATTGTGTATTATATATTAATATATAGACTCTCTCTAGCAGTATCATAGATATTGTGGATTATATATTAATATATAGACTCTCTCTGGCAGTATCATAGATATTGTGTATTATATATTAATATATAGAGTCTCTCTAGCAGGAGGTGAATGGGGGGGCTGTTTTAACGGGTGCGCACCTCTTCCCGGGGGAGGGGGTGGGCGCGCTTGACTGGTCTCAGGAACTCTCTCAGCGTGGGGATGAAGGTGTTGTACTTCGTCCTGTAGTATTTCTTCATGAAGAGCTGAAAGGAGGACCGAGGGGTAATTTCAGCTCTGCTGTGATCAGTGCTCAGGTAAAGAGTACTGTAGCAACAAATTAACAGCAACTGCAGCTCTGCCATGAGAGAGACAGAGAGAGAGAGACACACACACGCGCACGCACGCACACATTGCGTGGTGTGACAGCCCACAGAGACTGACCTGAGGGACAAGCTTTCGTAGCAAAACAAATTAACAGGGGCGACTGTGGAGTCTCTCGCTCACATGAGAGTGACTCTATGTGTGACAATGAGAGAGATCACCCTCTTGTACGCGTCCCGCTAGTATTTCTTTTTTCTCTGACGAGAGAAACGCCACACGAGGACCCACACAGAGGAGACCCACACACACGCACACACGCACACACACACTGACAAAGAGACACGCCCACAGAGACACACAGAGAGCGACACACGAGACACACGCACATACACACACACACAGCCTGCGTGAGGGTGTGGGTCTGTGCAACGCAGCAGAGACACTCTGATGGGTCAAAGTGAACTATGTGTGTAGAAGCGAGTGTGTGTCACAGAGAGTCTGCTCACACAGTGCCTGTCTCTGTGAGGGTGGCCCCACACACACACACACAGAGAGACACACACACGCGCACGCACGCACACACACACACTGACAAAGAGACACGCCCACAGAGACACACAGAGAGACACACACACACACACACACACACTGACAAAGCACGACACACACACACGCACGCACGCACACACACACTGACAAAGAGACACGCCCACAGAGACACACAGAGAGCGAGAGAGAGACACAGAGATACACACAGAGAGACACACACACACACACTGAGTGTGTTTCACGCGACACACAGAGCGCTCAAAGAGACTGCCCTCTGTGGTGAGAGTGCACACAGAGAGTGCACGGGTGACTGTGTCTCTGTGTGGACAAAGAGACTCTCGCCCACAGTGTACACACACAGAGAGCACATAACAGTGTGTGAGAGCACAACAACAGTGAGACACGCCTCTGTATGGTGACTGTTTCAATCTGTTGAGCGCACACACACACTGACAAAGAGACACGCCCACAGAGACACACAGAGAGACACACAGAGACACACACACGCACACACACACACAGCACACACACGCACACAGAGACACACACACACACACACGCGCACGCACACAGAGACATACACACTGACAAAGAGACACGCCCACAGAGACACACAGAGAGCGAGAGAGAGACACAGAGATACACACAGAGAGACACACACACACGCGCACGCACGCACACACACACTGACAAAGAGACACGCCCACAGAGACACACAGAGAGCGAGAGAGAGACACAGAGATACACACAGAGAGACACACACACACGCGCACGCACACAGAGACATACACACACAGAGACACGCCCACAGAGACACAGAGAGCGAGAGAGAGACAGACACAGACACACACACTGAGAGAGCAGTGAGACTGACACTCTGAACACAAGAGAGGCGGATCTGTGACACACTGTCTCTGTATGCACACTGTTCTGACAAAGAGACACGTCACACAGAGACACATATCGGAGGGGAGAGGACACAGAGAAGAGAGACACACACACACACGCGCACGCACACAGAGACATACACACTGACAAAGAGACACGCCCACAGAGACACACAGAGAGCGAGAGAGAGACACAGAGATACACACTGAGAGAGAGACACACACACAGACTCTCACCCGGCCTTTGAAAGACTTGGTCTCTTCATCCTCGGAATCTAGGATGACATCATCGCCTGCGTCCAGTGGCGTGAGACTCAGAACTAGGAGGGGCAGGGGTAATTAAACATCTCCATTCATAACACTGCAATGCAACACTTAGGGGTGTCTGTCCATTTACTACAAAGAAAGAGAAAGAGGTAAAGAGAGAAAGAGATAGAGAGAAAGCAAAAGAGAAAGAAAGAGAGAGGGAAGGAGAAAGAGAAAGAAACCTATCTGACAGTCCAGTTTGTTTACATTCCCCCTCAAAGGAAGGCAGTTTTTTTTGTTTGTTTGTTTTAAAGCCGCAGGGACACAAGCTCCTCTCCTCCGAACTCTCCCAGCGCTATGTTATAAAAATCAAGGAGGGTTGTGATTTTCAGGGCAAATGAAAAGTAGGAACCTTTACTCACGTGGTTCGTGTTGCCGGGGTGACAGTACCAGCGGCACGCTTCCTGTCTCGCTGACAAAGTCGAAGCGGTTTCTTGAAAAAGAAACGAAAACATTAAAGAAGAACAAGAATAAAATAAATAAATAAATAACCTGTAGGAAACCGTCGCTCACTCTTTCTCGTCGCCACTTCCTGTTTCCCCGGGCGACGTCATCGTGGGGCGGGTCCTGCCGGGGGTCGCGGGGTCATCGCCCTGCTTCCACCTCCTGGGGTTCAACAATTCCGCTTCCTGCCCGTCCTTCCTCACTTCCTGCTGGGAGACGCCAGGAGGGGGCGGGGCTAGGAAATCCAGCCGGCGAATCACGACGGCGAGTTTTCTCCGGTGGCAGGAAGCGGTGGCGCGGGAGCGGAGAGACGGCGGGCTTTCCCGCTCCCCCGAGTCTCCGTCGGAATTCCGACCGCTGCGTTCAGCACGCCGGGAATGCCGCTCCCTCTCGCGGGAATTCACGCCACTTTTTTCCGGAGTCCGGCAAATCTGGGAACCTTTCCCCAAAGAATTCCGGGAGCTCCTTCGCAAATGCTGGGATTCGCGTTCGGAATTCCGCCGGGTTTCGGAATCCCGCCGGGTTCCGGAATCTTCGTGGGCCCACTCCGAATCCAAACGGGAATCGTCACCTAGTGAATTCGAACTTCGTCTGACCCTCTTGTGCGACTTATAAAACAAGCTGCACGGCACCGACCTCACTTCCTGTCCCTCCTCTTCCTGTCTGCCAGCCCCCTCCCCTTTTCCTGTCTGGGGCGTGTCTTTCTCTTCATGCCCCTCCCCTTTTCCACTCAAAGGAAGCCGTCTATTCCGGAGAGTTCTTTTAGTGTAAGTAAGTCCCTCCCCTTTGCCAACACACTGAAGCCCAACCCCCTTTTTCTTTGAGGGCGTGTCTTTACACACAGGCCCCTCCCTTTTGTCTCTACCAACCCTCTCTTTACCCTTTTGTGTCTCCCCACCCTCTCTCCTTGCAGTGGGTGTGTCTCTCTCTGCTGGCCACGCCCCCTCGGTCTGCTGATTGGCCCTTTTGGTGTGTTTTTCCGCACAGCATTTGCCACCCCTTTCCGATTGGTTATGCTGTTGCTGGGCGGATCTCAGAGTAAAAGCTTGTAATGCATTTGGGGAGTTCTGTAATGTGCAGAGTATGGAATCGAAGTCCCGGCTCTCTTCTGACTCCTGGTGGGCTGAAATAGCAAACGCAACAAGGATTCATTATTGCAACAATAACACAAGTTCTAATATCTCCGGTCCAGCCTGTCTCACATCAGTAAACAATGTCTTAGGCTGGCATTGCCCGCTGTGTGCTGGGCAGAGCCTGGCAGTGCTGGCGAGACCACACTGTATAACACTGATACAAAACCCTCTCTGGAAAATCCAGTTTGAACTTTAAAAAAAAAATAATATATATATATATATATATATATATATATATATATATATATATATATATATATATATATATATCAGAGTTTGGGCAGAAAAGTAACTGAAAACACAACCATTTCATACAGTATATAAAAAAAACACAAAAAACTGTTGAACTCAAATCTCCCATTGAACACCCAGGAAAGGCAATGGAAGAACACAGTCCGCCTCCACCATAGACAACGTAAAGAGTCCAAGGAAGACACAGTACCAGGGTCTCGGCGGTCCAAGACTCTGTGGTACTGCAGAAGCGCTTGTACTGCCTGGGGGTCCTTGCACTGCTGCAGTAATTCCTCCAATACACAGGGGGCGTCATTTACAGCAGACACAACCTGGGAGGAAACATAGAGAGAGGACACTTATAGCCTATACACATTCTCTCACCTCTTATTAGTTAACATGATCACTGGCCTCTCCCTTTAAAGGAGCACTGACCTAAAATCCATCCAATCACAGACAAAGACACACACACCAGGGCTGGAAATAACACTCCCGCTGCACAGCAGTGTGATCCAGTCCTGCTTTCACTAGGAGTTTAATAATCAGACTCCCGCTGCACAGCGGTGTGATCCAGTCCTGCTTTCACTAGGAGTTTAATAATCAGACTCCCGCTGCACAGCAGTGTGATCCAGTCCTGCTTTCACTAGGAGTTTAATAATCAGACTCCCGCTGCACAGCAGTGTGATCCAGTCCTGCTTTCACTAGGAGTTTAATAATCAGACTCCCGCTGCACAGCAGTGTGATCCAGTCCTGCTTTCACTAGGAGTTTAATAATCAGACTCCCGCTGCACAGCAGTGTGATCCAGTCCTGCTTTCACTAGGAGTTTAATAATCAGACTCCCGCTGCACAGCGGTGTGATCCAGTCCTGCTTTCACTAGGAGTTTAATAATCAGACTCCCGCTGCACAGCAGTGTGATCCAGTCCTGCTTTCACTAGGAGTTTAATAATCAGACTCCCGCTGCGCAGACACACACACACACACACACACACACACACACTGACCTGTTCGAAGTCGAGACTCTGTAACAGTTGATCCAGTCGCAGTAAGAACTCCCAGACCAGTTTCTCCAGCACCGACAAAAACTCGTCCCCGTATTCCAGTGAGAGAGTCTCCTGGAACCAGTACAGACAAAACCAGTTCCCAGCAATTCAATACAACAAACCAGTCACCAGCAACATTTTAAAACATTGTTTCAGGCACTGGTGAGGCTGACACGGATTCCTGGGTTACCGGGATGAGCTCTCCGCTGGAATCAGGCGTGAGGCTCACTGGAGCGGATCAGGGGGGCTGATTCACCGCTCAGAGCGAATTCAGAGACAGCTGCTTGGGATTCCAGCGGAGAGCTCCTCCCAGTAACCCTTGCGAGCCTCACCAGTGCCCGAAAACACGTTTTAAAATTGACAAACCCCTTTTGCACTAAAACCCGCGTTTCTGTCAAAACTGCACGTCTGAGTGTTGGGTAGCGATCGGAGGCGCGTGGCAGAGTACAAACATGCACTGCATTGTGGGATTGATGGCATCTGTTCCAGGTTTCTGATTGGCTCAGACTTCTGTCTCTTCTCTCCTTTAAGAATTCAGTTGAGACCCATTGAGCCTCTAAATTAAAATCCACAATATCTATGATACTGCTAGAGAGAGGCTATATATTAATATATAATCCACAACATCTACGATACTGCTAGAGAGAGGCTATATATTAATATATAATACACAATATCTATGATACTGCTAGAGAGAGTCTATATATTAATATATAATACACAATATCTATGATACTGCTAGAGAGAGTCTATATATTAATATATAATACACAATATCTATGATACTGCTAGAGAGAGTCTATATATTAATATATAATACACAATATCTATGATACTGCCAGAGAGAGTCTATATATTAATATATAATCCACAATATCTATGATACTGCTAGAGAGAGTCTATATATTAATATATAATCCACAATATCTATGATACTGCCAGAGAGAGTCTATATATTAATATATAATCCACAATATCTATGATACTGCTAGAGAGAGTCTATATATTAATATATAATACACAATATCTATGATACTGCTAGAGAGAGTCTATATATTAATATATAATCCACAATATCTATGATACTGCTAGAGAGAGTCTATATATTAATATATAATACACAATATCTATGATACTGCCAGAGAGAGGCTATATATTAATATATAATCCACAATATCTATGATACTGCTAGAGTATTAAATGCAAATTCATTTCACGGACACACCTGTAGGTACAGATTTCTGAGCGGTTTCTGTTTCAGCAGAGACTGCACGAGGATTCGGAAACTCTCCACAGATTTCTGAACCTTAACGACGTCTCTCTGTTTCTGCAAGAGAGAGACAGAAAATTCAGGTAAACAGACACCCGGGTTTACAATCAAAACTTCAGATACTTCTGATGCCATGGTAACCACAGCTCTGCCAAAAGTGTAGCATGTGGTGTGGTGGATATACTTCCGGAGGGCGTCGAAGTATCTCAGGTACTTTTCGACGACTGTAATGTTCACCACCCCCTCTATATAGAATGAACTCCCTCAGCTTCATAGAGTCCAGTGAAAGCTGCTGAATAATGTTCCCTTGTTAACATATTGAATTGCACCCCCTCTATATAGAATGAACTCCCTCAGCTTCATAGAGTCCAGTGAAAGCTGCTGAATAATGTTCCCTTGTTAACATATTGAATTGCACCCCCTCTATATAGAATGAACTCCCTCAGCTTCATAGAGTCCAGTGAAAGCTGCTGAATAATGTTCCCTTGTTCTCATATTGAATTGCACCCCCTCTATATAGAATGAACTCCCTCAGCTTCATAGAGTCCAGTGAAAGCTGCTGAATAATGTTCCCTTGTTAACATATTGAATTGCACCCCCTCTATATAGAATGAACTCCCTCAGCTTCATAGAGTCCAGTGAAAGCTGCTGAATAATGTTCCCTTGTTAACATATTGAATTGCACCCCCTCTATATAGAATGAACTCCCTCAGCTTCATAGAGTCCAGTGAAAGCTGCTGAATAATGTTCCCTTGTTCTCATATTGAATTGCACACCCCCTCTATATAGAATGAACTCCCTCAGCTTCATAGAGTCCAGTGAAAGCTGCTGAATAATGTTCCCTTGTTAACATATTGAATTGCACCCCCTCTATATAGAATGAACTCCCTCAGCTTCATAGAGTCCAGTGAAAGCTGCTGAATAATGTTCCCTTGTTAACATATTGAATTGCACCCCCTCTATATAGAATGAACTCCCTCAGCTTCATAGAGTCCAGTGAAAGCTGCTGAATAATGTTCCCTTGTTAACATATTGAATTGCACCCCCTCTATATAGAATGAACTCCCTCAGCTTCATAGAGTCCAGTGAAAGCTGCTGAATAATGTTCCCTTGTTAACATATTGAATTGCACCCCCTCTATATAGAATGAACTCCCTCAGCTTCATAGAGTCCAGTGAAAGCTGCTGAATAATGTTCCCTTGTTAACATATTGAATTGCACCCCCTCTATATAGAATGAACTCCCTCAGCTTCATAGAGTCCAGTGAAAGCTGCTGAATAATGTTCCCTTGTTAACATATTGAATTGCACCCCCTCTATATAGAATGAACCCCCTCAGCTTCATAGAGTCCAGTGAAAGCTGCTGAATAATGTTCCCTTGTTCTCATATTGAATTGCACGGCGCTCTGTAGTTTTCTCTGACTCACCGGCTGCATGTTTTTCGGTGAAGCTGGACAGACAAACTTTTCCAGTTCTGCTAAAATTTGCGTTGGATGCGACCGGTGGTCCAGCATCTCCATTATCATCTGCAACGACAAAGGGTGAACGATGACCACACCCTCTCAGCCAATAGGAAAGCGGCTGTCCAGGAGGGACAGTTAACAAATATCACATGTCATCCACTTAAACAAAATCGAGCCCCTTTCAACCCTTTAAGAGAAACGTACCGCAGCGTCCTTGCAACTGGACTTGAAAGAACAGCGTTGGGACTGTCACTGCGATCTCAGAGCACAATGCTGCCATAAATGAAATTTACCCCTGCTCTGCGGCACGCGGTCTGTGTGTCTCCCAATCTGTGTGTGTGTGTGTCTGTGTGTCTCCCGATCTGTGTGTGTGTGTGTGTCTGTGTGTCCCCGCTAGATAGACAAACACACCAGAGGGCTATTTACCACTGATGTCACACAGATCTCTTGTGTGTGGTCTCCGATCACACAGTGTGTGTGTGTCTGTGTGTCTCACGATCTGTGTGTGTGTGGTGTGTGTGGATCCCCGATCTATCTGTGTGTGTGTCACACACACCGAGACACACAGTTAGTGGCTAGATAGTGTATCCACCGATCACAGTGTGTGTATGTGGTGTGTTCCCGATCTGTGTGTGTGTGTGTGTGTATGTGTGTTCACATAGATGACTGTGTGTGTGTGTGTGTGTCTGTTGTGTGTGTGTGTCTGTGTGTGTGTCTGTGTGTCTCCCGATCTGTGTGTGTGTCTGTGTGTCTCCCGATCTGTCTGTGTGTGTCTGTGTGTCTCCCGATCTATCTGTGTGTGTGTCTGTGTGTCTCCCGATCTATCTGTGTGTGTGTCTGTGTGTCTCCCGATCTGTGTGAGTGTGTGTCTGTGTGTCCCCCGATCTGTGTGTGTGTCTCCCGATCTGTGTGTGTGTGTGTCTGTGTGTCTCCTGATCTATCTGTGTGTGTGTGTCTGTGTGTCTCCCGATCTGTGTGTGTCTGTGTGTCTCCCGATCCATCTATGTGTGTGTGTCTCCCGATCTATCTGTGTGTGTGTGTCTGTGTGTCTCCCGATCTGTGTGTGTGTCTGTGTGTCTCCCGATCTATCTGTGTGTGTGTGTGTGTCTCCCGATCTGTGTGTGTGTGTGTGTCTGTGTCTATATCTATATCTGTCTGTGTGTGTCTCTCTCTCTGTTTTTCTATCTACCTGTATCTGTCTGTGTGTTTGTCTATCTGTCTATCTATCTATATCTGTGTGTTTATCTATCTGCCTGTCTATCTATCTATCTATATCTACATATGTCTGTTTGTCTATCTGTCTCTCTCGCTATCATATCTACCTATGTGTGTGTGTGTTTATCTATCTGTCTGTCTCTCTTTCTCTCTCTCTATCTATCTATCTATATCTACCTATGTCTGTGTGTTGGTCTATCTATCTGTCTCTCTGCCTGTCTATCTATCTATGTGTCTGTTTGTCTACATATCTGTCTCTCTTTCTCGCTCTCTGTCTGTCTGTCTGTCTATCTGTGTGTTTGTCTACCTCTCTCTCTCTCTCTCTGTCTGTGTGTCTATCTGTCTGTGTGTTTGTCTGTCTGTCTCTTGCCTTCGCTCGTAGTCCCAGGATGATCTTGGCTCGATGTCTGTAGTTTAAAACCTCCGGCGCGAACTCGGTCACCATCTCCACAAACTCCACCACCTTCCCATAATGCTTGGCTTCCCTGCGGCTCACCACGCGCCACGTCGCTGCACAAAGCAGCCTGATGGGCGGGGCCAAGAGCCGGAGCGCAGCCAGAGAGAGGGAGGGGCGCACCGCCGCCGCTGAGAGAGAGAGAAAAAACAGTTCCTGTTAAAAACAGAATCCGACAACCCTCCCCCGTCCTCTATATAGAATGAACTCCCTCAGCTTCATAGAGTCCAGTGAAAGCTGCTGAATAATGTTCCCTTGTTAACATATTGAATTGCACCCCCTCTATATAGAATGAACTCCCTCAGCTTCATAGAGTCCAGTGAAAGCTGCTGAATAATGTTCCCTTGTTAACATATTGAATTGCACCCCCTCTATATAGAATGAACTCCCTCAGCTTCATAGAGTCCAGTGAAAGCTGCTGAATAATGTTCCCTTGTTAACATATTGAATTGCACCCCCTCTATATAGAATGAACTCCCTCAGCTTCATAGAGTCCAGTGAAAGCTGCTGAATAATGTTCCCTTGTTAACATATTGAATTGCACCCCCTCTATATAGAATGAACTCCCTCAGCTTCATAGAGTCCAGTGAAAGCTGCTGAATAATGTTCCCTTGTTAACATATTGAATTGCACCCCCTCTATATAGAATGAACTCCCTCAGCTTCATAGAGTCCAGTGAAAGCTGCTGAATAATGTTCCCTTGTTAACATATTGAATTGCACCCCCTCTATATAGAATGAACTCCCTCAGCTTCATAGAGTCCAGTGAAAGCTGCTGAATAATGTTCCCTTGTTAACATATTGAATTGCACCCCCTCTATATAGAATGAACTCACTCAGCTTCATAGAGTCCAGTGAAAGCTGCTGAATAATGTTCCCTTGTTAACATATTGAATTGCACCCCCTCTATATAGAATGAACTCCCTCAGCTTCATAGAGTCCAGTGAAAGCTGCTGAATAATGTTCCCTTGTTAACATATTGAATTGCACCCCCTCTATATAGAATGAACTCCCTCAGCTTCATAGAGTCCAGTGAAAGCTGCTGAATAATGTTCCCTTAACATATTGAATTGCACCCCCTCTATGTTAACATATTGAAGAGTGCACCCCCTCTATATAGAATGAACTCCCTCAGCTTCATAGAGTTCATAGATCCAGTGAAAGCTCGCTCCAGTATGAACAATTGTAGCCTAACTAACGGGGTTGCCGACATCTTAACTAATGGAGTGCAAGAATCTATCCATTTCACGACTTATTCATAGAGTCCAGTGAAAGTGCTGAATCTGAATAATGTTTCCTGGTAACTATAGTGAATTGCACCCCCTCTTCGACGAATGATAACTCCCTCAGCTTCATAGAGTCCAGTGGGGATAATGTTGAACAATAATGTTTCCTTGTTAACATATTGAATTGCACCCCCTCAATATAGAAAAATAATGTCCCCCGAACTATCATATGGAATTGCTATCCCCCTCATAACTTTTGATTACAGTCTTAAATAAAAGATCTAAAACTATGTTGATAACTATTTTAAAACGATGTCTCAATGCCAGCTGATGCAAAACGTTTGGCCACAACTGAGGCAGAATAAACAACGTGTTTACCAACACAACTCAAAACTGTTATTTATTTTTTTCTGA